>NW_017100524.1:725899-821571 GCF_001263275.1 Habropoda laboriosa
AAAAAAATCCACAATTATAAACATCATAAATATTTCCTTGTCTTCTCCTTTTGCTTAAACGTTTACCTTCCGACGTCTGCTGGCAATTCATTTAATACAGCTTTCTAAGGGGTGGTCCAAGCGAAAACGGACGCAGAGAGAACTGGTAACATATGCAAGGTTAGAGGGTTAAAAGAGTCCACGCAAACATCTCATACATTACACGGAATTTCCACCCCACGGAAACCGGCCAATAAAACACCCCCGGAACACGGGTGTCGTCCACTCACCCTATCTGACCCGTGACTGCATTGTCGAACTTTTTTCTTTTCTTTCTCTTTCCATACCCTCCCTTCTTCTTGTCCGTCCACTCCTCTCCCCTTTTACTTTTCTAGTTTTCCTTTTTTTTCTCTTTCTCTTGAGTTCTCGAAGTGCGTGTACACCCCCTCGATTACATTCGGAAATATTAGGGGACGTCCCGCCGTTCGACGAACTATCAATTTATTTTCTGCTATCATTGATTGGGACCTCGTGACATTACTGGACCCTACGTCTTTTATTTTCTATTCTTTTGGATTCTTTTCGATAGTATTTTCCGCTTGATTCTCGAACAGATTTCTTTGCCGGATGTTTGGATTCCTTTCTAGCTTTCGAATTGCTTAGTTCGTGAAATTAAGATTGATATTAAGTGACGTTAAGTTGGGTCAACTTAACGACGAAGCTGGGTCAACTGTGACCCGTATTATTTGCGTGTGCAGAAGATTCATGGGATATACAGGGTGGGGAGAAATCTTTGTTTACCTAGAATATTTCCGTTATTTATAATAATATGGAAAAATGTTATATACAAAACTTGCATAACATGGAGGAGTCTATTTCTTTGAATGGGATGTCATATTTTCTTTTATCGCTATGAGATAGCCGCTGTTTTGGCGATTTCAGCATGCTATCATTATAGGTCATTCAACCATTAATTAATAATGTAATTTAAAAAAAAATGTTATTAAGAAATGTAAATAGTTTAATGTATTTAGATTGATTCTCTGATTAGCAAATCTTGTGACGAGCCAGAAGTGACTAGGTTCCACTTTTCCTCCGATAGTTAAGGATAAT
This sequence comes from Habropoda laboriosa, assembly GCF_001263275.1. Lineage (NCBI taxonomy): Eukaryota > Metazoa > Arthropoda > Insecta > Hymenoptera > Apidae > Habropoda > Habropoda laboriosa. The sequence continues at coordinate 726,992 of NW_017100524.1, forward strand.
TTCGAAGATTGACTTTTTGTAAACTTAATTAATTTCAATTTTCACAATAACCCTGAACGCCTTATCTCGCTGAAGTCTTACAAATGTTCCTGTATCGACAATACAAACAAGCTCATTTTTCGCTTTCTAAGAGCGTAGTCGATGACTTGGCCGGAAACTGGTCGCCAGCGAGCATTTCCTTCGTTGCACCGAGAGATCGAGTAGAGTTTCAGCTGAAAGTCTCGCGCTGGACTACGTCGAAATCACTATAGATTACAGCAGGTCGTATAAATCATGGTCGGTGGCTGCTGAATGTTATCTCGCGCTTCCGGTTCGACGCACAGACATTTCGCGCACACCGCCGCGGAATATTCCTCAGTGGGGTGGTTTCGTTTTGTACAAGGACCGGCACAAAGCATATGCTGCCCGCTGTCCACTCCATTTACTTCGCTACGTCATCTCTGCTTGGGCACGGGGAAGATAACCAGGGATAGAGCATCGTCCATGGGATAGGGACGAAGATACGATGAATTGCTGTTGGAAAAGTGGAACGTGGTTCTTTCTGGTCATCAGTTCTCTGGAGAGAGTAGATGTTGCAGAGCAAGTTGACATTTTTCTTTCTGAAGTGTATTTTGTATTAACGCCAGTGGCTCGTAAGGATTTGTAGAGGCGAGGCTGTAGCAATGAAAGTAGAAAAGATCAATATGGATTGAAAAAATTGTGTCATTAATAAAACTAAAGGTGATTATTTAGAAAGCGGACGGCATCACCGATTTCGATGATTTTTAAATAAGTAGCAATAAATAATAGTGGCGATAATAATATAATCACATTCATTTTATACTGAAGGGGCTGCAGCCCTCGTGGACGGGCCACCACTGGACAAAAGTGGACAGAGTTACATAATGTCCTTCTTCAGTTCCAAGTTTCAGCGTAAGCATGTGTGTCAAGTATCGATTAGAAGTCAAAGAATTAAGAAAGTATATGTGTACACAATGTAAGAACTATAACGATTGTTCGGGTCGCGTAATGTTCGATGCTTAATTGCCGAACCGGTACGCGAGTTTAATCACACCTTGATTTATTCAGTGTGAAATGCTAAGAACTAGTTTTATTTGCAACAGAGTGATACTTGAGGTGATGTCGCCACGAGACTATCAAAATACTAATTTTCGTAAGACCAACTGCCAAGACTTCCAAAAAAGGACGCGCTTCTGCCTCGTTTCCTTAGTTTTATCCGCTCAGCCAGTTGCTGACTGGTGGCCGATTTCTTTTGGGGGTTGTAGGTGGTGACTCCTCATTGGAGGAGGTTGTTTAGGTGGGACGCAGCTCTTTCCAAGGGAAGGGGATTGTTGCTTAACATTAGAAAACCCCCATTTTTGGGTTTTTCCCAGTGACCTCTCCACGGAGGGTACGGTATGCGCGAGAGGACCGGTACCTCGGTCTGGCGGCCAAGTGTAATTGAACAAGTTTATGACGATAATCCGCCAAACCGAGGGTTCGTCGCGATTTCTTGCGAGGCAACAGTTGCATTTTACATAACAACTTATACTTTATTTGTTATCTTTTTGTTATAAATTGTTTTACTTTCATTTATTTATTTATATACTTCGTTCATTATAAGCTTAATGAATAAGTTGAGTTATTAGTAGCATATCGTTAATTTGTATGTGTCGCGTTGCGGTCTTTTGCGATGTTCAAAAGGAAGCTCGCGGTCGCGATTGTTACCCGCCAAATTAATCTTGGGTAACTAGTTCAAATTTGGTTTGCTGATACGTAGCAAAACGTAGAGTACGTCACGAAATGATTGACGACTTGTTTGAAAACTCGAGTATTCGATCGCGACTCGAATTGTACTTGTGTCTCCTCGAACGGCTGGAGAGAGTATCTTGTTCACAAGAGAGAATTTTTGCGAATGTGTTGTGTCTCCTCGAACGGCTGGAGATCTAATGGTGTTCGCTCGATAGAACCTTTTCTGAATCTCTCGCTCGATTCCCGAATTTTTCTGGAGTTCGCAGTGACTTCCCCGCCAAGTGCAAAAAAGGCACGCTGATTGGTTTTTCACGTACGCACAAATTACCAATCAACGTGCCCCCTTGAGTGTCACCCAGCCTTCCATTGCACCCTTAGCGCGCTTTTCCTTGGAAGGAGTGGGGCCCTACCTGCGGGTGCGTGGAATCTTCGCTGTCCTTCGGTGACGCGTCGGAAATTCCCGCCAGGTCAACCCTCGGCCGAAAGTGCCGTTATACGCGCGTGTGGATTGACCCTTCAGTAATACCTGGTTTATGACACGTCTTCGGTTATCGAGGACGCGGAAAAGTCGAAATTCTAAAGGCATTGTTCTGTAAGAAATTACTTATTTTTTCGCGGAGCTACGAAGCGTTCTTCTGGTGCGAGCGTGTCATAAACCCGGTCAACGAAGACCCCATGCGTTCCGTACCTGCGCGACGGAACACTTCGTCCTAGGCTTTGAAAAAATATGTCAAAATTCTTGGATACTTATCGAAGTCTCTACTATATCATGTAATTGTTCGTTAGGTGAAATGTTTAAAACTGTTTTCAGTAAAAATAAAAATTCGTTCTGAAGAAATTCAAGAGTGAAACTTCACTTGTGTAACCAAGAGGACTTGTACTTTATGCACATACATGGAAATGGATTAACATCTTGCATGAAACAGCAGTACGAATTTTTAATACATTACTTAAACGAGTAGATTTTTCTAAAAACTAATTAGGTAAATTCGTCATTGAAAAACACACAATATTTACATTTAAACCACTTTTCTATCTCTAATAGTTTTTGAGATATTAGACCAAATATGTGTTGACACTCCAACATTGAGCGCTGATTTCACCCACTCAACATGAACGATTGCCGATAAAAAAAAAGTAGTACGTGTTAAGTATTTTTTCAGGAACTACATCATATGTAAATTTCATCAAAATCGGCGAATGACACTTAAGGATGTTTCTTTGTGAGAAAATATCATGCTTAACGGGTTAAGAAAAATGCCTAATGAAGATTTGCACGGAGTCGGGAGAAATATTTCGCGAATTAAACAAAGTATTGTTTTGGAAAAAAGTGTTATTCAGATATGCATCTTTACGGGAAGAAATTTATTTGGAGAACTATGAATAAACTGTAGATATTTATACATGTATGATATGTGAGCACATGGAAGAATATGCAGAAGCATGCAAATGTACGTAAAAATATGCGGAAGCATTCAAAAATATATAAAAATTCGTAGTTATATGAAAATATATGTCTTTTTGCATATTCTCCATACTTTTGAATGTTCAAGTTTTATAAATGTTTTGCATACCTTGATACGTTGTACGCGTATAAATATTCCCAATCTAATAGTGCAGAAAATTCCGTTCTAGTTGTATAAATTACAGGTTGAAATACTTAGTGTTAGTGGTCAATTAAATAAACTATTTAGGGTAATTGTTGTGTGCATGCTACTAGCACGAGTACGAGATAAGCGAAAGTGGGGATAGGGGTATAACCTATTGTGTACACTCTATTAAGGGAATAGCAATAACCGTCTAATGGAGTATCAAACATTATCTGGATTCCTATCGGGCTTTACGGTAACTTAACTATTAGAATGACTTTCTATGCCTTATAAGACAATGCTATTAAATTAATAGCTACTCGTCAGTCCTTGGTCCAAAGTGTAAGATCACGATATGTCAATTGTTATTGAGCAGGAAAGGCCAAGTGCTTAACCCTTTGCACTCCAGTGGCGCTTTTATGGCGACACGCGTAATTACTTTGGAGAAATGTACAATTCAGACTTCTTTTATATTATTTTATATTATCAAAATAATGCAAATTAACACGAGGAATAAAAATAAATAAATTCGTAAACACTAAAAATCCTTTTTTTTTTTCAAGACAAAGCTTTGGCTTTCCAGAAGTTTCTCTATTAATCTTATCAAAAAATGCTCGGAGCGCAAAGGGTTAAAAAACTAATTAAATCTTCAGCGCTTCTCCTGATTGTGAAATTAACAGCATGCTAAAAAACTAACATATTCGAATTCTCTGAAATAGCATACAATTAGTGCAATCCGTTATTCTAACACCAACCGTATAACGTATCTAATCTTTTCCATTGCGGACCGAAGACACCTTCAGGCCCTTTAAACGTTAATTCAAATTATGTATTTATCCTTCTCTCTCGCGGCGGTGTGTCACTCACGCGTCTCGATGCGCCGCCTCCTAACACGCAGGCCCGCGCGAGCAAGCGATTAAACCGCTAAGTCGAGAAACGCTGGAAACGCGGCGTCCTTGATGAATGCGTAAATCAACACTGGCATAACTTGAGAACGCGTTACCGGAAGCTCAGCGGAGGACTCAGCGAGGCTTTCATACACGCGAAATTCTCGCGCTCTATCGCTGCAACTTTCCCTCTACTTCTCCACCTCTTGTGTGCACATAGACAGGGACAAGTACACACGCACGCATACTCTGTCTTAAGAGTACATCAGTGTGTCTGTGTACGTCAGCGGAAACGAAAGTTCTACGTCCTTTCGGTGCAGCAGCTTGCATGGATCTTCGTAGACGTGAAGACGCGAGTACGTATGTATATGCACATATGTATATAGACGGGACCGGCGTTTCGACCGTAGACCAACAACTTTATGGATTCTCTTCGGGGACATGGACTGCAATTGAATCTCTCATCGGAGAGCCTCCCCATCGGATCCGATTTTCACTTTTCCGGGATATCTGATTCCTAGCTGAAGATGCTACGGACTAAATTTGGCTGATAACGCGCAGCTCCGTAAAGACCATATTTACGGACTTTCCTCTTCGATGCGCGTGTACGTTCCTGAGGCAAAGGCGCTTCCGACTGCTTTAATATTTCACCGGCATTACTCGGCTATCATGCCACTCGAGCTTCTATTTTTTCCCATTCCCGCGTTTTCGCGTCTTCGAAGAGGTTCGTGCTGTAAGAGGCTAGAACTATTATTCCGAATGATTCGAAACGGGCGTGCAGCATAGACGATTTAAGGATTAACGTTATCTTTTAATATAATCTCTAGTTATCCTCCTTTTTTATTGCTTCAAAGGTAAAGAGGAATGCTTCTAATTTAGAAAATTCTTATTTGCAGCTTTCAGGCACAGTTTGTTGGTTTAGAAAAAATGTAATTCTAATTTTGTACATTTTTAGACACAAGTTGCACCACCTACAAAGATATAGTTTTAATGAAAAAAATGTTTACACTGTAGTTTCAAGGTAGGTGTATTTAATGCATTCATAAAATGCAATTACATTCTTGCAGCAACATGTAAGTATAGTCCAGGAAATTGTTTGGATTATAGTCCAGGAAACGTCTGATTGGTTAATCAGCGTGTCTAATATCGTCTTTACCGCCCTTCCAGTGCGCCCTTAGCGCGCTATCACCTTGGAAGGGTGGGAGACGGTCGCGAGGGGTGGGCGGAAGGTCCCAAAAATCTGGAATTTCCTCCGGGTGACTAATCGGCAAGCGGACCGTTACATACAGATGTGCCGTTCGGAAATTCGTGGTTTATGGTATGTTCGTAGGCTATTGAGCGCGAGGGGCACAAATTACTAAAAATCTAGCAAAGCAATTCTAGCGACCCTCGCAGGATGTAATTAGACCCGTGCAAGCAATAAACGAAAATCCTGAACTTAAAAATAAGCGTTCCCGGTCGATCGTGCCATAAACCGTTTCTACAGAAAACCTAACACCATCTAAACCTACATCTATCACATCTTTCAGCATCATTCCAACTAGCGAGATAATCAGCGCCAAGACTGCTGAACATATCGTTTAAAGTCGTTCAAAGTCCACGACCCAGCTCAGTGAATTAGTTCTAGAATTTCGTTATCATATTATGTAAAATGAATCTTAATACAACGATGCATTCTTTTTGTGTTAACCCTTTACTTTTTTTAAATATAAAGTTGAGGCTAATAAAAAAGTTGTTTGTAAAATCAGAAATGAATAAATCGCATCCGATATTTATCCATGACGACTCTGCATTCACTCTGCACATTAATATCAGAATTAAAAGCTTGAATAGAAGTGGAAAAGGAAACTTACTTTCTTTGATATCACTTTGGAAGGATAGAAAGTAAAATCGTAAAGAAAAAAGTCACTTTAGAACTGACGACTGCCTCCTGGACTTCCTTAATTACGAAGGAAAGCAAATAAAAAAATCAACAAAGTTGAAGAGTAAGAAAGGAAGCGTAAAACTTTCGTTCAAACGGGTGAAGTGTCGATACTTGTCCCGTCGAAAAGAATCTGAGAGCTTTTCTTTTCAATGTTCAGCGTGCTGATACAGTTTGTTATTTCAATTTCATTATTGCTTTCATTCACTGTACTTTCACCACTTACAAGAAATATCACTCAACTGAGCCACGCAGATTTTTATGAAACTTTGCACATATACAGCTAGAGAAACTGAAAACATTGAGTTTTTAAGTATTTTTCATTATCGGCAGATATTTATGGTTAACTGGTAAAATCACTCTCCAAAATTGGACGCAGTAAAAATATAAATTGTAATCACTCAAAAACAAATAGAGATAGAGGAAAATGTTAAATACAAATGTTATTCCATTTGTTTCAGTCCGTAGTTAATCTTTCGATCGTTTAAGCTTGATCGGACTTTGCATGTAATGTGCCGATTAATTCTAGTTCGAAGGACCACCCTCACGATCTGAGAGGCAAGAAATGCACAAAGATGTATTCACTAGGAGATCCACTTTACTATTTCACTTGAACTATTTTCAATATGAATGCCGCACACAAGAAACTATGTATGTGTTGATCGATTGTGACGTGTTTTAGACTGCTGACTTTGAACTCTTTCGGTTGTCGAAGCTGATTACTGACTCACTTCTCTATTTGTCGAAGTACAGGTTGATTTGTTGTTCCTAAAATACCTTAATCTCTAATTAGCATGCCTAAGTGACAACGCAAGCACTTCTCTCTTGCGCCCTTAGAGCACGTTACCTTATAAAGGGGTAGCGATGACTCAATAATAACCTTCTGGTGCGAGCGTGCCATAAACCCGGTCAACGAAGACCCCATTAATAAATTGGTACCAAACTGTGTGAATCAGTTCTTCATTACATAAATTTTAATTATTTTTTTATATCATTTGCCTGTTATTTGCATTATGATTAAATGTATACTTACGTACATGTGTAACATTCATATGTCGTTTTCTCACTAATTTTAGCACTTAGTGGTATATTAAGTGTTGTAAAATAACACAACTTGAAACTCATAAAAAGTGCAAAAGTGTAAAAGTGTAAGATCAAAATCACTGTGAAAAGACGTCAAAACATCTTCAATACTTGCAGATGTGCTGCACGACTTATTTGTAGGGAAGGAGTGCAGATTCGACAACTTACTGTCCTACGGGAAAGAGGCTGCCTCCCATTTTGAGATATCCTGACAGTTTTATAGTCGACACTTTCCGCGTACGAAATAGCGTTTTGTAGAAAGAACGTGCTTGGAACTCGGCATCGTGATATCGAACAGAATGCAGTGTCCGGTGAAGGACCTGTGCCCTTTACAATTGTAACCTACTTTAGTCTAATACTATGGTTCTCTCTACTACATTGGGAATTTAGATGTCATTCCTTTGCCATAGTTTCCTGGCGAAGTGTCTGGGCTTTTGTATCAAGAAGATTTATATGATTTTGATGAAAGAAATGTCATCCTTTGTGAGGTAGATTCAAGATAGTGAAACCAATGTAGATTTCAAATAAAAATACTATAATTGCTTCATTGTACTGTTAGTATAGCTTTCAGTACGTGATATTATACAGATACTTTGGTAATTCTTTAAAATTATAATAACGAAGGAAGCATATTCTGGAATATTTTCTAAATTTTCTAAATTGGTATAACATAAGTAATAAACAGGTTACTATTTATTTTACTTGATATTTGAATCCTAAAATGATTTAGATACAATAGTTAGTTATTAAATCGTCTAAAAATGTTACAATTAATTTTGTATTGTTTCTGTTATTTATGAATTGTAAGATGTTTTTTGTAGACAAACTGGCAAGTTGTGAATATGATACATCTATTGGAGAATATACATACATATTTTCATACATATGTATGTACTGCACATCCACGAGAAGATGGCATGCGAGACGGCACAGGGACAACGAGGGTACTTCACTAGCACCGTCGGAGTCTTCCGCCACGCAGTGCTGTATGATCCGATTTGTCGATGTTATCACGTTCGGCCACTAATGATAATGAGGATTTCTATGATTGTGTTAGAAAAGGTGGGTATAGAGGTATGACCCAATCAAACCCGCATTCCTTTGCCATGCCATCTTTTCGTGAACGCACAGGTACTTATAGGTAGAGACAGCAATGGTCGATGACCCGAGTAAAGCAGTTAGCAATGGTACATCTGTGAGATAGATCTTATTCTACTCGTAGTAGAAAAAGTGTACCACGAAAGTTGACATGGACACTGTCTTCCTATAATGCAGTTTATATATTTCGCTATACTTCAAGAACATCCAACATATTTTGCTCTTCTGTTTTCGCAGAGAAAGAGTTTGAATTAATAAAATTAAATATCTTTAAAAAGAATCGATTTTACAGAAGCATAAATCTTTTTTGATTTACCTCTGCTTTTATGCAATTTTATTTAAACAGATTTCATTCACTTGTTTATGGATCAGTAACGATTGTTTATATAAACTGAGTTTTATCTATTGGATTGTTTTAATGTTTAAATTTCGTTACTCATGGTAAGAAGAAAGAAATTTTGTTAAATATATAGATATAACGTAACTCATTGTAAATTTAGTATTTTCAAATTCTGAAATAGGCTTGTTGAAAATCAGTGGTACCTACTTCGCACATTATGCACATTCGATAGGTTCGCTCAACATAACACGACTTGATTTCTTTCTTTGGGGAACAGTAAAAAATATTATGTACCAGGAAAAGCCAACAACGTCACAAATCTAGCAGCATGTGCTGGAATCAATCCAGAAGTGATAAGAAGTGTACGGATTTTAGCCGTTCGATGATTGCAATGTTGTATTGAATTGTTGTATTACTACTTTATGTAATAGGCTACTTTTTGTAGTAGGGGTAAAAGAGTACAGCATATAGTTTAAAAAAATAGAGATGACCTTGAAATATCCGAAAACTATTGTGCCCCCTCTATACCATAAAACCTTTGTAAATAAAGTTTTTGCATGTCTTTAAAAATAATGGATATATTCCCGGTGAATAGGGTTATTGGTCCACCCTTTATATGTTTTTAAATTGTTCTGGGCATTTATTTCTGTTACTGAACAATTATTTTCTTCAATTTTCAATTATTTAGAAAAATGTTCACGGACACAAAAACTCTGCATCCCTGCAGTCCATGTACCTTTCTAACTCCCGTTCTGAAGTACTCGATAACGATTGATGTGTCGTAAAGCTACGACGTGGCTCATAGGCACTTAAGTCTCGTTTGGACCGGTCACCTCTTGGGTCTGACTCTCCGTCACGGCACTATGCTACTACTCTGCGAACTTGGAAACTCCAGTATGCTCGCGGCCCATGGATGACTGTCCAAGGAGTATGAACTATTCTGGTTTGTCAAGTCACCACCTACACTCCAAATTTATTATAAAATAAGATATGCAATTACTCGCACAAGAGGTCGTTGTTAAAGTCAGTCACTTTGCTAGTTCACATCTAAACACATCTAAAGCATTTAAACAATCTGTTAATGCCCGTGGTTGTGGCGATGAACTTTCGAGCTTTGTGGATGTTTGCACGATGTTGTGCCGTCTAGATACTGGTTCAAAGGACCACCCAAATGATTGGGACTTGTAAAAACTGATCTATTTCAATTGCGTGATGTGAGCTGGTTGCTCCTTGGTTCTCCTTGTTCGTGGTGGTTGAACGTCTACTCGACAACTCAACTCTCCGACGTCGCGTCTCGGACGTCCGTGAGAGGGATTTTGTTGGGACACGCTGATTGGTTAATGGTTAACGATTGCATTTGCCAATCAGCGTGTCTAATATCGTCTTTACCGCCCTTCCAGTGCGCCCTTAGCGCGCTGTCACCTTGGAAGGGTGGGAGACGGTCGCGAGGGGTGGGCGGAAGGTCCCAAAAATCTGGAATTTCCTCCGGGTGACTAATCGGCAAGCGGACCGTTACATACAGATGTGCCGTTCGGAAATTCGTGGTTTATGGTATGTTCGTAGGCTATTGAGCGCGAGGGGCACAAATTACTAAAAATCTAGCAAAGCAATTCTAGCGACCCTCGCAGGATGTAATTAGACCCGTGCAAGCAATAAACGAAAATCCTGAACTTAAAAATAAGCGTTCCCGGTCGATCGTGCCATAAACCGTTTCTACAGAAAACCTAACACCATCTAAACCTACATCTATCACATCTTTCAGCATCATTCCAACTAGCGAGATAATCAGCGCCAAGACTGCTGAACATATCGTTTAAAGTCGTTCAAAGTCCACGACCCAGCTCAGTGAATTAGTTCTAGAATTTCGTTATCATATTATGTAAAATGAATCTTAATACAACGATGCATTCTTTTTGTGTTAACCCTTTACTTTTTTTAAATATAAAGTTGAGGCTAATAAAAAAGTTGTTTGTAAAATCAGAAATGAATAAATCGCATCCGATATTTATCCATGACGACTCTGCATTCACTCTGCACATTAATATCAGAATTAAAAGCTTGAATAGAAGTGGAAAAGGAAACTTACTTTCTTTGATATCACTTTGGAAGGATAGAAAGTAAAATCGTAAAGAAAAAAGTCACTTTAGAACTGACGACTGCCTCCTGGACTTCCTTAATTACGAAGGAAAGCAAATAAAAAAATCAACAAAGTTGAAGAGTAAGAAAGGAAGCGTAAAACTTTCGTTCAAACGGGTGAAGTGTCGATACTTGTCCCGTCGAAAAGAATCTGAGAGCTTTTCTTTTCAATGTTCAGCGTGCTGATACAGTTTGTTATTTCAATTTCATTATTGCTTTCATTCACTGTACTTTCACCACTTACAAGAAATATCACTCAACTGAGCCACGCAGATTTTTATGAAACTTTGCACATATACAGCTAGAGAAACTGAAAACATTGAGTTTTTAAGTATTTTTCATTATCGGCAGATATTTATGGTTAACTGGTAAAATCACTCTCCAAAATTGGACGCAGTAAAAATATAAATTGTAATCACTCAAAAACAAATAGAGATAGAGGAAAATGTTAAATACAAATGTTATTCCATTTGTTTCAGTCCGTAGTTAATCTTTCGATCGTTTAAGCTTGATCGGACTTTGCATGTAATGTGCCGATTAATTCTAGTTCGAAGGACCACCCTCACGATCTGAGAGGCAAGAAATGCACAAAGATGTATTCACTAGGAGATCCACTTTACTATTTCACTTGAACTATTTTCAATATGAATGCCGCACACAAGAAACTATGTATGTGTTGATCGATTGTGACGTGTTTTAGACTGCTGACTTTGAACTCTTTCGGTTGTCGAAGCTGATTACTGACTCACTTCTCTATTTGTCGAAGTACAGGTTGATTTGTTGTTCCTAAAATACCTTAATCTCTAATTAGCATGCCTAAGTGACAACGCAAGCACTTCTCTCTTGCGCCCTTAGAGCACGTTACCTTATAAAGGGGTAGCGATGACTCAAGTGAAAGAGGCGAATGTTTGGCAACAATACGGGATTTTCATCAGGTTTTGACTGCTACAACTGAATTCTGGTTCACCCTTCGGAAGGCCCATTTTATGATATGGCTTCAGGCTATTGAAGATGAGAGAAGCAAGCTTCTAAAACTCTGGATTGTAAACTCAACTTTCTTTCGCCAGGACATAATTTAATCCTCGAAATGCATACCAATAATAAGTAAAGTCTTAATCTCAAAAATACATTCGTGTCATAAACCGCTGCGTTAACACCATTTCTCATCAAGAAAAACTTCATCTAAGCAAAATTTCTACAAATTTCAGATTGTCACTGCAGCCAAAAAAGGTATTCTGGTAAATATTTGTTACAGAACGTAACCTTCTTTGACAAAACTTGTTCGGTTGGTAAATTATAAAATGGTGGAACTCACAGATATGTAATTTTCTTAATTTTTCAAAATTATTGGAATGTGAGAGAAACATTTAAGGTTTTAGTTCATAATATAGTAAGTATCCTCAAATTTTACAATACTTGTGGAAAAAGCACTTGACTGTTATCACCTGAAGGGTAACGCAGTAAAGAAAAATTCAATCCCAAAATAGAATTTTGTTAAGTTATAACATAAGTTTATACAAGAAGTTAATTTTATACTTTTTCAAATGGCACAAATGAAAACTTAAAAGTTTTTGTTTAGAAACAACAGTATTAAGAATAAGCGCATATTTAAGCACGTAGTTTTTTTAAAACTGGGAATAGTAGAATATCTCATAAAGATTTAAAGTAATCCAAAAATTATTTGATATAATAGAGGACGTTATGTACTACAAACAATTTCTGGCTTAATCTTTTTGCTGGTTTAATTTTTTTTTCAAGTAGAAAGTTGCATTGTTATATTCATAATACGATAGCGTTTATCAAAACCAGTTTATCGAGATACAACACTAATTGTACTTAAGTCATTTCTTTTTACAACAGATCGTAAAACCGTAAGACTCCCGGTCAACGTACATAATATGTACTTATGCATATCGCGTGCCTTCAACCAAGTTAAACCGTATTTACTTGGCCGCGCTAGTATCCACAAAGTGTCAATAATGATTTCATGATCTTCTTTACTAAAAGTAAATTTCGTTACTCATGGTAATAAGAAAGAAGTTTTGTTAAATATGTAGATATAACGTAACTCATTGTAAATTTAGTATTTTCAAATTCTGAAATAGGCTTGTTGAAAATCAGTGGTACCTACTTCGCACATTATGCACATTCGATAGGTTCGCTCAACATAACACGACTTGATTTCTTTCTTTGGGGAACAGTAAAAAATATTATGTACCAGGAAAAGCCAACAACGTCACAAATCTAGCAGCATGTGCTGGAATCAATCCAGAAGTGATAAGAAGTGTACGGATTTTAGCCGTTCGATGATTGCAATGTTGTATTGAATTGTTGTATTACTACTTTATGTAATAGGCTACTTTTTGTAGTAGGGGTAAAAGAGTACAGCATATAGTTTAAAAAAATAGAGATGACCTTGAAATATCCGAAAACTATTGTGCCCCCTCTATACCATAAAACCTTTGTAAATAAAGTTTTTGCATGTCTTTAAAAATAATGGATATATTCCCGGTGAATAGGGTTATTGGTCCACCCTTTATATGTTTTTAAATTGTTCTGGGCATTTATTTCTGTTACTGAACAATTATTTTCTTCAATTTTCAATTATTTAGAAAAATGTTCACGGACACAAAACCCCTGCATCTCTGCAGTCCATGTACCTTTCTAACTCCCGTTCTGAAGTACTCGATAACGATTGATGTGTCGTAAAGCTACGACGTGGCTCATAGGCACTTAAGTCTCGTATGGACCGGTCACCTCTTGGGTCTGACTCTCCGTCACGGCACTATGCTACTACTCTGCGAACTTGGAAACTCCAGTATGCTCGCGGCCCATGGATGACTGTCCAAGGAGTATGAACTATTCTGGTTTGTCAAGTCACCACCTACACTCCAAATTTATTATAAAATAAGATATGCAATTACTCGCACAAGAGGTCGTTGTTAAAGTCAGTCACTTTGCTAGTTCACATCTAAACACATCTAAAGCATTTAAACAATCTGTTAATGCCCGTGGTTGTGGCGATGAACTTTCGAGCTTTGTGGATGTTTGCACGATGTTGTGCCGTCTAGATACTGGTTCAAAGGACCACCCAAATGATTGGGACTTGTAAAAACTGATCTATTTCATTGGTTAATCAGCGTGTCTAATATCGTCTTTACCGCCCTTCCAGTGCGCCCTTAGCGCGCTATCACCTTGGAAGGGTGGGAGACGGTCGCGAGGGGTGGGCGGAAGGTCCCAAAAATCTGGAATTTCCTCCGGGTGACTAATCGGCAAGCGGACCGTTACATACAGATGTGCCGTTCGGAAATTCGTGGTTTATGGTATGTTCGTAGGCTATTGAGCGCGAGGGGCACAAATTACTAAAAATCTAGCAAAGCAATTCTAGCGACCCTCGCAGGATGTAATTAGACCCGTGCAAGCAATAAACGAAAATCCTGAACTTAAAAATAAGCGTTCCCGGTCGATCGTGCCATAAACCGTTTCTACAGAAAACCTAACACCATCTAAACCTACATCTATCACATCTTTCAGCATCATTCCAACTAGCGAGATAATCAGCGCCAAGACTGCTGAACATATCGTTTAAAGTCGTTCAAAGTCCACGACCCAGCTCAGTGAATTAGTTCTAGAATTTCGTTATCATATTATGTAAAATGAATCTTAATACAACGATGCATTCTTTTTGTGTTAACCCTTTACTTTTTTTAAATATAAAGTTGAGGCTAATAAAAAAGTTGTTTGTAAAATCAGAAATGAATAAATCGCATCCGATATTTATCCATGACGACTCTGCATTCACTCTGCACATTAATATCAGAATTAAAAGCTTGAATAGAAGTGGAAAAGGAAACTTACTTTCTTTGATATCACTTTGGAAGGATAGAAAGTAAAATCGTAAAGAAAAAAGTCACTTTAGAACTGACGACTGCCTCCTGGACTTCCTTAATTACGAAGGAAAGCAAATAAAAAAATCAACAAAGTTGAAGAGTAAGAAAGGAAGCGTAAAACTTTCGTTCAAACGGGTGAAGTGTCGATACTTGTCCCGTCGAAAAGAATCTGAGAGCTTTTCTTTTCAATGTTCAGCGTGCTGATACAGTTTGTTATTTCAATTTCATTATTGCTTTCATTCACTGTACTTTCACCACTTACAAGAAATATCACTCAACTGAGCCACGCAGATTTTTATGAAACTTTGCACATATACAGCTAGAGAAACTGAAAACATTGAGTTTTTAAGTATTTTTCATTATCGGCAGATATTTATGGTTAACTGGTAAAATCACTCTCCAAAATTGGACGCAGTAAAAATATAAATTGTAATCACTCAAAAACAAATAGAGATAGAGGAAAATGTTAAATACAAATGTTATTCCATTTGTTTCAGTCCGTAGTTAATCTTTCGATCGTTTAAGCTTGATCGGACTTTGCATGTAATGTGCCGATTAATTCTAGTTCGAAGGACCACCCTCACGATCTGAGAGGCAAGAAATGCACAAAGATGTATTCACTAGGAGATCCACTTTACTATTTCACTTGAACTATTTTCAATATGAATGCCGCACACAAGAAACTATGTATGTGTTGATCGATTGTGACGTGTTTTAGACTGCTGACTTTGAACTCTTTCGGTTGTCGAAGCTGATTACTGACTCACTTCTCTATTTGTCGAAGTACAGGTTGATTTGTTGTTCCTAAAATACCTTAATCTCTAATTAGCATGCCTAAGTGACAACGCAAGCACTTCTCTCTTGCGCCCTTAGAGCACGTTACCTTATAAAGGGGTAGCGATGACTCAAGTGAAAGAGGCGAATGTTTGGCAACAATACGGGATTTTCATCAGGTTTTGACTGCTACAACTGAATTCTGGTTCACCCTTCGGAAGGCCCATTTTATGATATGGCTTCAGGCTATTGAAGATGAGAGAAGCAAGCTTCTAAAACTCTGGATTGTAAACTCAACTTTCTTTCGCCAGGACATAATTTAATCCTCGAAATGCATACCAATAATAAGTAAAGTCTTAATCTCAAAAATACATTCGTGTCATAAACCGCTGCGTTAACACCATTTCTCATCAAGAAAAACTTCATCTAAGCAAAATTTCTACAAATTTCAGATTGTCACTGCAGCCAAAAAAGGTATTCTGGTAAATATTTGTTACAGAACGTAACCTTCTTTGACAAAACTTGTTCGGTTGGTAAATTATAAAATGGTGGAACTCACAGATATGTAATTTTCTTAATTTTTCAAAATTATTGGAATGTGAGAGAAACATTTAAGGTTTTAGTTCATAATATAGTAAGTATCCTCAAATTTTACAATACTTGTGGAAAAAGCACTTGACTGTTATCACCTGAAGGGTAACGCAGTAAAGAAAAATTCAATCCCAAAATAGAATTTTGTTAAGTTATAACATAAGTTTATACAAGAAGTTAATTTTATACTTTTTCAAATGGCACAAATGAAAACTTAAAAGTTTTTGTTTAGAAACAACAGTATTAAGAATAAGCGCATATTTAAGCACGTAGTTTTTTTAAAACTGGGAATAGTAGAATATCTCAAAGATTTAAAGTAATCCAAAAATTATTTGATATAATAGAGGACGTTATGTACTACAAACAATTTCTGGCTTAATCTTTTTGCTGGTTTAATTTTTTTTTCAAGTAGAAAGTTGCATTGTTATATTCATAATACGATAGCGTTTATCAAAACCAGTTTATCGAGATACAACACTAATTGTACTTAAGTCATTTCTTTTTACAACAGATCGTAAAACCGTAAGACTCCCGGTCAACGTACATAATATGTACTTATGCATATCGCGTGCCTTCAACCAAGTTAAACCGTATTTACTTGGCCGCGCTAGTATCCACAAAGTGTCAATAATGATTTCATGATCTTCTTTACTAAAAGTAAATTATATTAATATAGCCGACCAATGCAAACATACTTAAGCATAGAAACAAGGAATTGTTCACGAAATTTGGCACTTTTGAAAATTTTATGCACGAGAACTTCTCATTTAAATGTAAATAAGTAAAATTATTAATTTTCGATAAGTTTAACGACGTCAAAATTTCATAAATACAAGATGTTTATTAGAAAAGTATTGCAGATTTATAAGATAAGCAATACAAATACGATAACATTTATAAGATAGATGTTGGGTGCCGTTGATGACAAAACATAAATTCATTTGACTACTTGTTATGTCTGTTTTACTTGTGTATATCAGATATTAATTGAAACAGAGGGATAGAGGTTGCTGGTGACGTGAATTAATGGATCACGTGAGATGAAGTTTCTTATAAGCAAGGTTTATTGTAGTTCTTGATTATTTCAGGGTTAGTTACAGTATTGATCATGTGGTTTGTAGTTTAAGTGCTTGAATGGATTGAGCGTTTTGAGGTACGTTATTAATATATTCGCGATGCGTGTCTATGACTCAATACTCCGAAACTTCTTTTTTGTGTTTAAATTGATAAATGAATCCTAGAGGTTTCGGAGAAGTATTCCGAATTGCGGGGCCAGTTAGCAACGACTCGTCCCCGAGGTTATCGAATTGTCGATGTATTGTTCTAATGGTCAACGTATGTTGTGACGGCAAAAAACCGTTCGGAATATTCTGGAAACCTCGAGATTGATCTGTTGAAGGCGATCAAATAACAAAATTGGAGCGTTTACTATTAGGCGCAGCAGTTTATGACACGAATGTATCCAGGAGGCTATTTTTCAGATTAGAATTTTAGTTCATTATTTGCAAAATATGTCCTGGCAAGAGAAAAATTAGAACTTAATTTCTCTCGTCCTCAATAACTAAACCGTGTCATAAAATGCGCCTTCCGAAAGGTGACTCAGGATCTATTGTAACGCTCAAAGGATCGACGTGGTCACAACCATATCTCAAGAACGAAGAGAGACCGCCGCAAAATTCAAAGCGTGTGTTACTTATTGTTAGAAATGTACCCTCTACAATATATATCAAAAGAAACATAATTCGTGCTGTGTAAGTTTTTATCAATTGTTACTTTCTCTTTTTGTTCAATTATGAAAATTTCGTGGTTTGATCTGTAGGAAAAAAAATTATTGTCGTAGTTCGAATAGCTGGAATTTATAGCAAAGCTCTCAGCTAATAGAATTGCAATCTTTTTATAATTGGTGGTTATCTAGTTGTCAGTCATAGTTAGAGCGGTGATTATTCTTTCTGGATTGCTTTTAATTTATTCCACATTATTTTGGTAGTACTAGAATTATTCAGTGGCGATAGAAATTTTAACCAAGACGATTTCTTGCATTGTCTAATCACTTCTCTTGTTGTTGCTCTAAATTTTTTGAATTTTATTAAATTTTCTGTTGATTTGTGTTTCTTCTATCTATTAAATGCACGTTTGAAGTCTTTAATAGTGGTTTCGCATTCCTAATTTCACCATGGTACTGTATAGTGATTTTTACATGTATTGAGTACTGTTTTTAGGATGGATCAATCTGTTGCTTGTCTTACAATAGAAATGAGTTCTTCTATTTAATTATCTATTTGATGAGTATTAGAATTAATATATGTATCAGAAGATGGGATGTTCACATCAATTAATCGACGATATTCATTCTAGTCTGCTAAATCAAATTTCCGTCGTGGCACTGATTCATATTGGATACTGGGGCGGTTTGCATGAATTTTTATTATAATGGGAATATGGTCACTATCGTACATCTGTGGGATTGTTTTGCATTTGGAATTGCTGGCGATATTTGTACTACAAAGGGGTAAATCGATTGTGCCGAAAGTCCCATTTCCTACACCGAAGTAAATTGGTTTGAGATCATTTAAGAAAATTATATTATAGTTCAGAATAGCTGTTCTTAATATTAATTAATTAATATCTTTTCTCGTGTGTCAATTTTTTTTGAAGCTCGAAGGATATTGTGGCTATTGAAATCTCTAGTTATAATAAAAGATTTCGTTGGTAATTTGTGCATTAGGTTATTTAGTTCTGATTCATTTAGTTGATAATTATTAAGAATATACATGTTGCAAAAATTGATGTTTGGAAATGAATATACTGTGTCGATGTTATTTCTATATTAGAAGTAATATGGATTTGTTCACTAAACAAGGAATCTTCAAATAATGTATCTACTCCTCTGCTTGCGATTTACGAGTTTCGATTCGTAATGTACGAGACGCAGTGTTAGGTTTTCTGTAGAAACGGTTTATGGCAAGATCGACCGGGAACGGTTATTTTTGAGTTCAGGATTTTCGTTTATTGCTTGCACGGGTCTCATTACCTCCTGCGAGGGTCACTAGAATTGCTTTGCTAGATTTTTAGTAATTTGTGTCCCTCGCGCTCAATAGCCTACGAACATACCATAAACCACGAATTTCCGAACGGCACATCTGTATGTAACGGTCCGCTTGCCGATTAGTCACCCGGAGGAAATTCCAGATTTTTGGGACCTTCCGCCCACCCCTCGCGACCGTCTCCCACCCTTCCAAGGTGACAGCGCGCTAAGGGCGCACTGGAAGGGCGGTAAAGACGACATTAGACACGCTGATTGGCAAATGCAATTGTTAACCATTAACCACTCAGCGTGTCCCAACAAAAATCCCTCGCATGGACGTCCGAGACGCGACGTAGGAGAGTTGAGTCGTCGAGTAGTCGTTCAACCACCACGAACAAGGAGAACCAAGGAGGAACCAGCTCACATCACGCGATACCATAGATCAGTTTTTACAAGTCCCAATCATTTGGGTGGTCCTTTGAACCAGAATCTAGACGGCACAACATCGTGCAAACATCCACAAAGTTCGAAAGTTCATCGCCACAACCACGGGCATTAACACGCAGTTTGTAATTTTTATTGATTGTTGGGGTTTAAAATTTATTTCTTGGAGACATACAATGTCCGGCTGATGTTTCGTAAGTAAGATTTGTAGTTGTAATCAGAGGGAGGAAAAGCAATTTAAATTCCATTGTGGGGTTGTAGTTGTCATAGGATTAACCCTTAACTACAGACGTCGTTATTTTTGCTGTGACCACAAAAACGTAGTCTCTCAGACTACTCGGCAATTTTGTTTAATGATATATATTTACTTGTTAAGGTTTTTTACAATATTTTATAAAAACAGTATGTTTATATCATTACGAAAAGAAATTAGTAATTTGTTTTGATAGGAAACCGCAATGAATTAAGTTTTAACGAATTTGCACGAGTCAGAAAAAATCCTTTATAAAAGTAACATTGAAAAAAATGAGAATAATAGAACGAAAAATTAAGTTTTACATTTAGTTCGTTTTAGCACAATCTTTGCATACTTTATTGCATGCTCTTTGCATACTTTCAAACAAAGGTGCAATGTCTCTTTATTTTGTCGACGGATATGTACACATTTTTCTTTTTTCTAATTTTTCTATTTTATCCATATTTGTTACTTCTATAATTTGAAGTATCTTCCTGTCGCTGGTTTTTATGTCTCTGGGAATATTACTATATAACAATCTTCGTTTCACTTCTGGTCTTACTAGTTCCTGTAATAACAATTTTATAAATTCACTCCTACCCCGTATTACATTTTTTTCAATACGTTTATATTATGAAACAATTTATGCTACTAATGTTAAGAATGCGATAAAATATCGCCATTGTCCACCGTCCTGTACTTCGGGAGATACTAACAGTTAGCACATTGTTTATTTAAGTCAGGCTACGTTTTTTCAGCTCTTCAACGGCTTTTACTGATGAAACCCTGTTGTTGACTGTGATATTACGATTGATATAAAATATTGATTTGCACAATCTTATTAGTGCCTATGTAGGAATGTCAAATTTTCTTTCATCAGCAATGAGAGAAATGCCATCTAAACCTTTACCAGCCCGAATGTAACCATTGAAAAAATAACCAGATTTGGTCTCGTATAAGTGCATGACCTTCAAACCATATCTTGCCGGTTTTGTACATTTTGAAATGTGATTTTTCGTAGCACAATCTTCTATTGTGTATGCCGTTCGACAATTTTGTACGAATATTTGAAACAGATTTCCAAACGCAGCTAAAGGAGAACCAATTTTTCATTCTGCTTTGTCAAACGGATTATCAAATTGTAAACACGCAAACAACACTGCGAATCTGTTTGCGTTAGTTACACATCTAAATATATTTCTTCCTGTTTCACCTCGTATTAATCGCTGCGACCCCGAATGGCGACCGTGAAATGTCAAAAAAGAACCTTCCGATGAACCAATGTCTCTGCAAGTGCTCGAATCCTTTACCTTGAACATCAATACATGTTTGAATACGCCTCTTGATGACATCTTGCACGGCCATAAGCATTTCTAAAGTGACACTTAACATCACGCGATCAATGTGACATGCTTATGCTACTTTATCAGATGAAATTGTTAACGCAGCTTCCCGCGCTTCGTGATTGTTGGAAGGTCGGGTTGACGTTGGTGATTATTGCACGTATGTGCCAACTAATTGTTATCGCAATAGTGATCGCACTTTATTTTCAGTATCGATTATTGCGGACTGGACCGCACTTGTGGTTTAACAACGTCGAATATCGCGGACGAGGCCGCGCTCAAGGTAGTGTCGAGTGTTTTACTTAGAATCTTAGAATCTCTTTTTCCCTAGTGAATTTGCTTATTATATATGATTTTGTCAAGGTGGGGAGTTAACCTCATCGGCAAATCGTCGGCCTTTCACTCCCTAGAGCCGCCCTTCTGGGCCCTCGAACACTCCCCCGTGGTCCGCAGAGTGGGGTGTAGGCGGAGAGGGAAAGACGGTCCCAAAAGGGGTGTCAGCCCCGCGTGGCGATCTTGCAGAAACGTCGATTTTACGGGTTTATGACATGTTTACCGTTACTGAGCGTGCAGAGCAAGTACCGGGTCACCATGTGGCCCGCAGAAGTGGAAAATTTCTGCGGCCATCAAGTAATAAACCGGATTTGCCCTCTGACTTGAGTATGATATTGTTATCAAGGAAATCGTAGAAAAAACTTCTCAAAAGTAACGTCGCCTGGAATCCGTGCCATAAACCCCGGTTAGTTAAACAGAAATATTTGTTGTACTTTTCAATAAAATATGAGGTCGTTGAATTCATTTTGTTACAAAAAAATATACTATGTATCATTTAAAAAAATCCAATTGATCTTGAAATGACCTTGACATTTGGGAGTTGAATTTGGAAAAATAATCCCTGTACACAGTAATCATTTTCATTTGTCGATTGTTATAATCACTCGTAAACTACATGTTCAGAGGTCCTTGAAATTCACTTGCTAATTTACAATGTGTTACCGATAACACTATCTAATATTTAGTAAAAATTGGCACCCGCACACAAAGACTTCATTCTTATAGATTAGGCTTATGACATGCCCGTTTTATACAACAATCAAAAGACGACTCAGTTTAATTTGTATTAAGATGCAACAGTAGACTTCTATCGGAATTAGAAGTAATTTTCTGTATTAGTAATAAAAATGATTTGCTTCCTTTTATTTATCGCGTCAAGAATAATACAAAGATCTTTTTACGTGTCTTCAAAAAATATTCCTTGAATGTGCATCCCAGTTTAGGCATGTGGATCTTTAATATTATTTCTATTGATCATTATTGTTAAATATATGTATAATACAGTGCATTTGCTTCAGGTATAAATAAAGTGTAGTCGATAACTACGTTATACTCAGAATCCATTCTATTCTGTAAAATTATAGTATGAAGTCTGAAAGAGCCGCGAACTAAGAATCGTTATTCGCGCATACTTCTTCAAACACAATAAGCCGGGCGTTAGTCTGAAGACTGAAGGCATAAATATGAGCGAAATTTTCTAATTGGCAAAATCCTTCGAAGAAGCTAAAAGTTCCTTAATTAGGAATTCCTGAGAAACTCTTATTATTTAATGTCCCACTCTCGTACGTAGTATACAGGGTGAACCGTATAACGTGACCACTTCTATTATTTTTGTTATTTGTTGCGTCGTGCGCTTCGAACTAGCGGTATGTTCGAGAGTGGTGGCGCAGGATTGTCGCTGGTTCGTGGTGCTGGTTGTTTGCTGGTACGAAGTCGTGGTGACTTAGAGGTTGCACGTATTTCATTATGTTAAAAGAGAAAGACTTTATTTCTAAGAGTGGTAGTTTATGTGGTGTGTGTTCGTTACGTGCTACTTATCTATTTTCCCTTTTTGATCTGATCTGTGCGCCGCGTTGGTGCGCTTATTTATATAAAAAAGTGTATGGGTATGGTCGTGGTCTCCGCCAATCAGGACGGGTCTACCCTCTTGGACGGTCCTCCCTGGCCCGCGAGCATGCCGCCCACCCTGGAATTTCCAAGTTGGCGGGGGAGTGAGGCCCAAGGGTAGCCCGCGCGTAACGGGACTTTGGGCGGTCAGGGAGACGCGAAAGGTTTTATGACATGTCTATGTCTATTGAATGTTCACGAGTGGACACCGGGAAGGTATATGGCCCGCAGAAAATGGTTTTTCTGCAGCCATAAAACGCTTCCTGGGCTTCGTGGCCAATTTGAAAGAAAAATTAATTAACGCGAAGAAGAAAAGGGGCCCATTCAAAAATAGCGTAAACAGGCGTCCATGTCATAAACCCAATCCCTAACATTATTAGTGGACTGATAAAAAATGTTTTTGTTCGAAAATCAAGAGTGACAAAGTTACGTTCGAAGCTTCATTAAGTAGTTATTAACGATTAAAATTTGCACCAAAAGTAGGCAATTTTCGTGCATCAACCTAGTTCTGTCGGCCGTGTTAGACGTGTTTTTCTTTGCTAGATACTTTGCTGCATGGCCAGCGGGCGCACAAAAATTGCTTACTTTTGACGCAAATTTTCACTGTTGATATTCGACGTAGAATGGCTTCTGGAACCACTCTTCGAATACAGCATCAAAGGTTACCAAACACACCGTATTATACTTCCAACCTTTTCAAATTCGATATTTAGTTACACCAATCCCAACTGTATTAATTTTCAGCCGTTGCTGTAAGTGGTTTGAACACTGTCTTGATATAATCTGAATTTTATATATCTTAATTGATTTCACGCTCTGAGTTTGTGCTTTGGAGATTTGTTCAGGCTTATGAAATAAATAAGAAATTCTATTTCGTTGTACGTAGTTTCATTTATATGAAATACCGTGAACCGACACGACACATACACGATTTTTGCACCAGAGGAACAATGCTCAAGTTGTATTCTTGTAATCACAAAAAGTGATTTTTAGATGTTCAAAAATGTCATTTCCATGAATCCTAGTTTCACTTGTCATAATATTTCCTTTCGTACTATTTGATACATACTTTCTTTTAGATATTGAAAAGCTTCAACTTATGTGCACGTATGAAAATAGTCAGCTGAAATCAGATTTTATTAACCTGATCATCCGTTGCTTTACGCGAATGAGTTTATATGCGATATTTATAGTTCATAATTACGACAATTTCGATGAATTGATTTCGTAATAAGATACAGTAAAGTTTCCTACGGAATCAATTTGTTACTACGTCCTAAAGTTGTTGAAATTGCAGTAGCTGTTAATCGAATGCGAAGAAAATTATTTCTAATTGTAAATATTGTAACCTTATTGTTCACTGCAGAACTAAGTGATTTTTTCATCTCTCAGATTTTTTTCAATTACTACTATATTTAATATAAAACACTAGAGTACAATGTGGTATGATAGAAGTCTCGTTGAAGTCTGCTTCGGCGTGGCCGCATATAGTTGGTGAAGGCGATGTAGCGAGGTCGTAAATTAAAGTATTAAGGGGCGACACAGATTGCTGCACCTAGGGCCGTGCGTTATTTATGAATTATTATTTCAAATTTCTGCTTACAAGCTTTTATTTAAAGTATACGGTCTTAAGCTTCCGTTGCCTTCTGCTCAATAGTAATTTCAGTACTGGTAAAAATTAACCTGAAGCTGTCAATAACTAAGACGCAGACAAATTTTTTAAATGTACTGCAATGGAAGATGCAATTCCGAGTTGATGTCGGACTGCGTTGAAAGAAGCTCGAGTTCCTTATTTTACGTCCTCATACTTTCGGTTCTACCAACTACATATACCTCTTGAAGAAGCAGGAAATAAAAGGCGATCGCGTTCGTTGGAAATTCTATAAACGTATTTTGCTGAATTTGTGAAATAAAACGGTGAAATTTTTAAGTAAAAGCTGGAATTACAGCAATGCATTTATTTCCAACTTAGTGTTTCCTTTTTTTATACGGGTATTTAATAATAATTTCCTAATCATTTTTAAACATATCATTAAGAATCAGCTTCCTAGTTAATATATTGTCGATATATTACCCACTCTTTGCAGTATTTTCTTACAATCTGTTATGAAATCTTTGAATATTTCTATCGTATATGCGGTTTCAATGAAATTAAAGTGGAATTTAAGTACAAAGAAACCTTGTGTTTAAAGTATGTTAAATGCAACTGTACATAAATTTGTAAGAATTTCGGTGAAAATATCAAAATGATGATCTATTTCTTCGCACTTCAGGTTTAATTATTCATGTAGACTACAAAAGTTTTACTCAACAGATGGTCCATAGATGGGTGAGCGAAAACAAGCCTCGGGTGGGACCATGATACATTGCTTACCCTATGCCGTTGCAGATAATCGCGGCTCATTAGGCTGGGTAGTAGCTCATTAAGCAATAAACCTACCTAGTCGGCTAATTGGCGACAGCCCCACTCTCTTCCGGTTCGGTCGCTGGCGATCAGAGAGGAGTCTAACAGCCGTCGATCTCGCCAATCCCCAAATTGTACCGTTCGTTGTAAACGGGTTCCTCATTAACTTCTGTTTCCGTTCTGCTGCCCACCTTTCTCCTTTTCTTTGTTTTTTCCCTCGTATTTCATATCATTTCATCCTTTCCTTTTTGTTTGTCACTACGCATTTGCATATGTACGAGATATTCCACGTCAAAACGCACAGAACTACCGTCATAGTCACCGACTGTTTTCAAACTTACAGAATCTGTTGAAAATCTTCCATGATTAAACCATGTAAAATTTTAGCTTACTATCTTGAGCGATGTCCAAGATATGTAATGTTAACGTTCCGACAAATTGAACGAAACGAACCAACAGGTCACAATTTCAGTATCAATATTTCGGCTCTATTTAAAGATAATTCTTTGCACTTGTGCTTGCTTTAAAACTGAAGAATATGTTTTCCAAATATGTATATAAAATTTTATTTATTGTTAACACATGTAACAATAATCGACGCAAATTTTTCAAATGCCGATTTCACACGGTTCCCACTCCCAGATCAATTCGAAAAAATATTATTCGATCCCCTTCTCCTATAAAATGTGCTTTGCGAGAAGTGGGAGATTTTAGAGAAGGTTTTAGGATTTTGAAAAGAAAGACTAGCATAATTTACAGTGCAATCAGTTTCTTTTTAGAAATTACCTAATAAAAGTAGAAGAAAACTGTTTCTTCTAATACTGATGTTAAATACTTCCAATGAAGGCTAAATGTTTGCAATTAATAGAACTAACGCACAGTGATCAAATTAGTAGACTAACTCGGTTTCAAGTTGATAATTAGTGGATCTGAATGCTAACAGGTAAACTATTTTTTTTGGTAACTAAGTGCCAATACATTGGTTGTTAAATGCTAAGTAACTATTTCTTTAATACCAACTACGAATCTAATTCTAATGTAATCTAACGTTTGTTGGTTAATTGGAAAATCATTGGGTAAATAATTCATATGTCACCTTGCCGCTGTAGCGTGGTACTTATTTTCTTTATAATTTACCTTCATCTGATCAAGAGCTAAAACCAGTAGGTTGGTTTTATAAATTAAATTTATAATTTTTCATTTCCCTAACAATGACAGAAATGCTATTTTGAAGGATTCAGTAAACCACAAAATAAAGTTCTTACATTCTTCACGTCAATTTTTCCAAATAACTCCATATATGTTGAAAGGTGTATTACCTTTAATTATTTTGGAAACTAAAGAATCACAATGTTTAGTCAATATTACTTTCTGTCACACTTTTCACTGCGTTTAATATGTTAAACTTTATTTGGATGCAACAGCATATAAAAATTACAAATAATAATAGCTGCTAGAAGTTTGGTAAAACAATGTGCTAGTTACTGTACAATCTAGTTTTTTTGCAATTTGCAATTGTAAAAAATTGTTTTCAAATATTCGTAGTGTTGAGAATAAAGTTCGTGGAACAAATATCGTGCGCTCGTAAATTAAAGCATCAAATAGCGGCACGGCATAGCAGTACCGCATACGGCATTTTGTTTTAGGATCCGTACAATAAGAGGATAAAAACTGTTGACCAACGGTATGTCCTGTACTATCGGATGAGTTAACAATGCACAAATTTTAATATTTGAAGTTTCTCTCTGTCACTGACTTTCTGTCACTATATGACCAACGCAGATTAATTGGTTAATCGAATTTTAAGAACGTGAAATTCATACAGAATGTGGTGAACAACATAAACGGTAATGATTGGAAGAAAGCAGTGGATGAAGTAGTAAACATTTCTAAAACGAAAGCCATTATAAGACGATAAAGCCTGCGCAGACGCGGTGAGTACATAATACAGCCCTGACTAAGGATTTTGGTCCTTATCGTCTCATATTTCTGTCAATTCCTTTGTTAGAACACTTGAAACATGTTTACTTTCACTACTGGCCGATTTTACGAGCGTGCTGTATTTGTTCCACTTTATGCAACATGTATGCAAGAGGAATATATTATATCCTCGCACCCTCACATGCTTTCTCACTCTACTACTTTATTCCTCTCACTCATTTCAAACACTGTTAAAAGACATTCAATCACGTCCACCCAAATCCTTGGGTGACCACGCACCCTTGGTCCACGCCATAATCTCAGGCACTCTGTCCCAAGCACTCTTCTTTCGCGTCCTAATATACTAGACCAGAGCCGCTCAGGCAGACGTTTTACGAGAAAGAACGCTCTTCGTTACTGGCGTGCACTGCTACGAGCAAAGCGAAGAGCGCTCTTGTTCGTGAAACGTCTGCCTGAGCGGCTCTGTTCTAGACTAAATAAGTATGTAAATACTTCATTCACACTCCTGCCGCTCTGGCCTAAACATCCCTTGATCATTAGAAATGCTGAAACTCTAGCATACTCTGACTTGTTACAAACATTCACACGAAACTACCATTCCCACAATATTTAATTCGATATTGTGTAACTTTACAGGTACGAATGAAAATCAGTTAAATTAAATATTTTCAAGATTTCAAACAAAACCTCCGACCAAAAAATTTGATCTTTGAAATGGTACGATATTTATCCTATTTATCTTTAATCAGAATTTTATTGAAATTCCCCGCTATACCATTGCATAAGTTTTCGCAAGCGAAAAACGAGGACACGAGAATATTGCAGGAAGTATAAATAAATTGCGGTGCTGCTAGAGGTAGGTGCAGTGCAGCGTTTACCTGTATTGCCCTATTTTTCTTTGTGCGCAAAAAAAATTTACCTGTGAAGTCACTTATTTCTATAGTAGCTACTACTTAAGTGTTCCTTCCCTTTCAATTGTCCTTTTTTTAAACTTGCTTCTATCATTTGAATATTTATACTGGAATCTGGCCGAGGCTTACGGTACTTAGCTTGTCCGTGTTCGTTTTTTCTCTCGCATTCCTCTTACATTGTTTGCCGATGCGCGTATAACCAAGTCAAAGGAACAAGTTTCTTTCAGAATATACACCGGAATACTCCTGACAGTGGCGCATATATTTGAAAGGGAGAAAAAGCCAGACATTTGTCTTTCCCTTCACGGGATATTGGAAAAACAATTGCATTACCGCTGCATATTTGACTTTCTATTTTCCCCGCTGAATCCCGTTTTCTTGGTTGCTCTTTACTGCAATACATAGTGCTATGAAATGGGTTCAAACCACGTAGTATAACAACACAACTTTATTTTTATTACTATTTATCGTCCGAATAAAATCACTTGATTTAAATGCACAAAACGTACAGTAGTATAGTAACGTATATCTGTATAAAAGTGTTTAGTGCAAAAGGTAATTATAAATAATGCATACAATCTAGAGGTAGAAATTATACTTTTTAATAGTTTTACACATCCATATTATGGTGTGAAAGGTGCGTGTACGAGTCAGTAAGAGGGCAGTCCATTGTGAGAATCGAACGTTGTAATAGCATTATGAGTAACATTGTACATTAACCAGCGAGTAGGGGAGAACGGGGTAATTCCGGCTACATAAGCAAGAAATGTTATAAAATTCGAACAAGTTACACATTTCTTAATTTTTTGATATTAATTGATAGCTTGAAGTGTCTACTTTGTATTAGTATGGTCGAAAAGGCATAAATTTACGTTGTAAGAAAATTAGAAACATAAAACGAAAAAAGGTCATTTGACCGGCCATGATTATTCTTTATAAAAGAGGTAAGAAAACTGTTAAATTAATAAGCAAATTTTATTATTTTTTGTTTTAAAATTAAAACAGCAGTGGCTTTACTTTTCTTGCTAACTGGATTTCTTGATTTTCTTCCAATTTTTGTAGCAACATTAGAACCTAGAAATATTTTCATTTAGAAAACCATAACTTAAAATAATGTAAATATGATGAAAATGATAACTACTGTAAATGTAATGTAAATATCAACTACCTTTTTTAATTTTTTGCAATGTTAAAAGCTGGCTGGAATTACCCCACACGTCATGTTCAGATATTTAAAGTAATACATTGAATTGAATTTACATATCACAAAAAACCAAATGTGTCTTTGAAAGTAGAAACATTCCTCTATTTAATGAGATTAATATTAATAATTTATGTCGCTTCCAAGTACTAATTTACCTTGCTTGAAAATTGGCCACTGTTACAAGGTTACGTTACAAAATGAACATTCAGGTATTGTTTAAAATAAAAGGCTGCTACAGTCACAGAAACGATGAATATTAACTAACTGTGTCATTACCAAGTGGCATTACCATAGTGCCAGTACAAAGAAATTAAAGTGGCCGCAATTACCCCGCTTTCTCCTACATTTAATTAATAAACGTTATTAAAATTACTTCCGTATCGCTAAACCACTTACGTGGAGTTTACTTTTGTTGACTCCCACACAGCTCGTGAAGTCGATTATTTAGCAGATAACTTATTATTTATTTGCCATACATATTAAGAACATTAGATACAAACTTAAACCCAATTTTGTAAGGATACTTGTAAAGAATACTTCATAGATTCTCGCAAGGACTTCATTGGACATTTGTTATATTAAATTTTGTGCTGGTAAATAAATTATTATTTATTTATCCTATCTCACCTTGTCTAGAGGGTGGGCCAAGAACTTTATCCACCTAGGATATTTATGTTATTTGTAATAATACGAAAACTTGCATGATATGGAGGGAGACATACTGTGATGCAAATACTTTTCACGTGGATGGAGATGTAGAAGAGATTTCAAGATCATCTCGATTTTTTTGAAGAGGAGGTTATATTTTTGTTGTCGCTGTATGATAGCTGCCGTTGTAGCGATTTCAGCATGCTATCATTAAGGTCATTCGAGGCCCATGAACATCCTAAAACAATTATTATTACTTTTGAATTGTGGAACCACGGATACGTCTTGTCATCATTGGATTTATTCTAGCAAATGCTGTAATTCATTGATTTTTACTTTTATGTAAACAGATAATTTTGCCGCAATATTTAAGTTCTAATTGTACACTAGGTACAGCTACGAACGTAAACATTGTGACAATTTACGGTATTGCGTGCAATATCGGTAGTCAGTACCAATTGAGTGCCGAGTCAAATATCATCGAGATAATTAAGACGAAGTTCTCTTTTGAAGAACAAGCGTGTATGATCCTCGTTTATGGGGAAATTCACTAAAATCCAATAAGAGATTGTGTAAAAGATGATGTTTACCCAAATCGGTGGATTGGACGTGGAAGATCAGTTTTGTGGCCAGTACATCCTCCAAACTTAACCCCATTAGATTTCTTTCTCTGGTGAGCACTCAAAAATGTGTCCTATCAAGAAATACCGACTACTGGAATAAATTCAGAGGCGATAAGACATGCACGTAGTTCTATCGCATCGGCACAAATGATTAACACTTCGAACATTTTCTGTAATGCAAGAAAATTTATTCTATATACTGTCATACTTTGGGCCTAGCCCTCCCCATTGACCCACATCTTCGCCTCGTTAACCTCCAAACACCTTGGTAAACGGAGTGCTCGAAGGCCTAAAAGGACTGTCCAAGGGTGTGAGACTGATTAGGTCAATGCTGATCTACTACATCTTCAGATAGAACAACGAGAATTGCGATATTCGAAAAGTAAACTGTCAACTGACCTAAGTGACGGGCATTGCTGACATTATTCAACATTATATACTAGACTCAAGTGCGACTAGCTCGCGACACTAGCCTGTCTAATCGAGACAGTTCATAGCTACCATCTATTTTTGTTAAGTTTGCATATAGGATGTAATATTACAACTACACCGACCTGATTTTTGTTCAGAGGAAGCTACCATCTGTGGAATTGGTTTAATAATAAGATGTGAGTGATGGCGTGAATGTAGTGAATATATTGAAAGCTCTCGAGATTTGGTAAACGAGCGGATCATACAGGGTAACTGGGTGTAAAACAGGTGAAGCGCGTTGCTATTGATATCCGAGAGTACGCGAGAATTTATTGCGAGATATATTTAGAGAGGGACAATCAAATTATCATTATTTCTTTTTACGTGTGTATATAGTTATTGTTAAAAAATATATTCCTATTTAACTTATTAATAAGTGTTAT
Organism: Habropoda laboriosa; assembly: GCF_001263275.1. Classification (NCBI taxonomy): domain Eukaryota; kingdom Metazoa; phylum Arthropoda; class Insecta; order Hymenoptera; family Apidae; genus Habropoda; species Habropoda laboriosa. Next base: position 758,605 of record NW_017100524.1, read on the forward strand.
ACAACCACACCATCTATTTTCGTTAAGTTTGCATATAGGATGTAATATTACAACTACACCGACCTGATTTTTGTTCAGAGGAAGCGCGGGAAGTTGCATAAACAATGAAAGAATACACATGGTACGAAATATTTGTCGGCTTTGTTCAATACTTGACTAACTGTTTTCTTTTTGTATTAAGGATTAAGGTTACATCAACTACAGGGTTATTAACGACACCATGTAGAAGGAAGGAGGAGGTGCAGTGTAGTACTTTACATTATATTATTTGGTTAAATAGCTTGGTTTCTTTGATAAACTTCAGTAAGTCGTTACTTTTTTCGTCTTCAAAGTTGTCCTCGAGAAGGGGTTTCAATGTGTTTCTTGCAGAGTGCATTATATTTTGGGTAATTCAAGATCAAGTGGTCTATTGTCATTTGTGTGTTGCACTCCTCGCATTGTGGAGCTGGTGTTTTTTTTTTTAATTTAGGACGCTCTAGAACGGAAGAAAACTGATTTCCGGATTAAAAACTTTCCTTTTATTATATTCACTTTATTCGCGTTTCGCAGTGGTTCGAGTTCAACTTGGGAGTGCAGTTACTGAAGGAAGCGCTACGTGACGAAATTTTTCGTAGTAGGAGTAGCTGTTTGTGAAGTGGACTGTGTGTGTGTGTGTATAAAATCAGACTCGTGTCTATTAAGGGGCTGTCCCTTCGTATTTACACGTTTTATTCGGAAAACTTTGTGGAATGCATGACTATCACGTCCGGCGGTCAGATCGCGAGTTGGTCTTTACTATGCATTGTCCAATTCAGTTATGGCTTCCCGACAAGCGGTTGAGAAAAGCTACCCTCGGTCGCTTCTCTTTCCACTCGCTTCAGAAAGACTTGAGATTTCAACGTGGGGGTCAATATTAGGTTGCAAAACGGACCTTTCGTTGCCTGACTTATCAAACCTATACAGTGTGTTTTTCCGCGCGGGAGTAGAACTTTCTCCGAGTAGTTGCCAAATGGTTTATGACTCGTTGTTCGTTATTGAATTTCACTTGGTTAGAATCTTCGAGTGCCGCAAGCCTCTGGTTGTAACAGACTAGCAAAGCCTGCAGTCATCCTGCTGAGTTTTATAATAGTAAAAAATAGCGTGATTCACGTGTCATAAATCTAAAGTCCCACTCCATGTTCCCATCCCAGCCCGTGTTAATTGTTACACGTCACTGCGTCGACTGTTAATATTTTCGCCACGATACTAATGACGCGGGCTGCGAAACTAGCAACATGACAGTTGAAGCCTTTCGAAAGGTAGAAGTGGACTGTATGATTGTGTGTTATATTTTACAAGTATAACTAATTACTATGAGTATTCTATTATACAAAATGTTGCGTATCTTAGTGTGTTTCCTGCTCGAGTATAAAAACGAATCTGCCAAAGTCTTCTTTGGTGGTGGATTTGGAACATCTTGATTGGTGTTCTACATTTTCCTAAACAACCAATCTGTTTTCTCCGGTTCAATACGACCTCCTTCCCTTTCGTTCTTACCGAGCGATTTTGAGTGTGGGATGCACAATGACCGGAGAAAGTGTTCGGAGGACGGGTTCACGGAATCCTATGGAATCTTCGTGAGGCCTGGACGTCGTCGTCCTCAAGTTGGGGCTCACCGACGACTCGAGAGTTCGAGCCATTTTCCACTTTGCCCCTTTGGAGATTCCAAGATTTATGACATGCCGGATTCTAGCGACTCGGTTTGCAGGCAACGCAATAAACATTTATTGTTTGCTCCAACGAAACAGAGTTGCCTGCAAACGCGTGACCTCTTGAGACGATGCCATAAATCCCCGGCTACAGGACACTCCTAACCGAGACTTCGTTGCGACCTAATGAGGCCGCAACATTAGTAATCACAATAATTAATGCAAAATGCAATGGACTAAAACTTATCACGAAGTAAAACAGTTCTTTTGAGCGCATCACATGCGCTTACTTTCCCATCGTGCGTAATGTCTAATTGTGAGCTTTTCAGAAATAGAAATGCTAGACTGTTATGGCCACTTCATTTTCACCCACTTGTATGAAAGTGAGAAAAAACTTTTATGCTCTCTATACACCGTCTGTTCAAAAAGTTTCGGGACTAACGCAGATGAACTTGTGCATAAAGAATTCGTACCCCCCCGGTATCACTGTGAGTTTTCGTTTTTAATTGGGCGTTTCGGAAGGTGGGTGTAACAGGATTCGACGAGTTCGACCAGAACCATGCACGAACAAAAATTTTTCCTGCTCCACGATAAAGCATCCGCCCATTCAGCTGCAATCGTGACCCAGTTTTTGGCTCGAAAACAAGTCCCAGTACTGTAACATCCACCTTACTCGCCAAATTTAGCCTCTTACGACTTTTTTTTATTTCCGAAGCTCAATTTGCACATGAAGGGCGAGCGGTACGAGGATGAGAAAGACATCCGGCCAATGTGACGAGAGAATTAGAAAAAGATTTCAAAGGACGAGTTTTCCAACAGTTTTCAATGGCTCTATGAACGATGTAAACGTTGTGTTGAGGTCGGGAGAGACTATGTAGTACATCTTAATCGATGAAATTTCTTTAAATTGACTTTTCGATTTTTATAAGCCTTAGTTCCGGAACTTTTTGGGCAGACGGTGTATAGCAGTAGTACGAGTAAAAAAGTCAAACATTCGAATGCATTGATTAAAAGAGGCTTCAAAATACGAAAAATTTACACTTTTTAAAAAACTTTACAAAATTCAAAATTCTTATTTGTTCAATCCCAAGGATCCCAGTAGCGACGGGCGGGCTAATTGTTTTACAGTCATCGTACCTCGAGGTCTGGACACCAATCATGTCAGGCCAAAGCAAAAGGAGGCTTTAAAAGATAAGGTTTTCGAGTATCGACAATTTTTAGTAACAAATTCTGTCCCCCAGAAAGAACCGCGTACCAATAGAAACACACGAAATAGCAAGCGAACCTTGTTTATAAAAGCGCAAGCACAACCACGAACGAGATTCTTCAGAGATTTGATCAGAAAACACAATTCTAACACGATAATTTGTAACAACACGTCTGTAAAACACGATTCGTAGTAAACTACGAAAATATACACACCAATTGTAGAACACGATAACACATCGACCATACTACGCGATATCACGAAATCTTATATTTCAACGAGGTTTAGTGATTAATTTCATAAAAGTGAGCGTCTCGTACATTGCCGCGAACGAGTGTAAGCAGAATTTACAACTCCGTGAAATTCATAAAAGAATTCCGGTGTATGGGATGAAACATTACTCTTACGAACAATGCTACAGTGAACAATACACATCATTTATATAAAACTAAACGTACAATACGTTTTTTCAATGATAAATTTAAAAACATATGCATTCCATGATCTATCAGGACGAATTAAATGTGGTATAGAAACATGTACCTAAATTATATGAAAAAGTACAGGTTTTTGCATCATTTTAACAGACATTACATAGCAAAACAAAAAAAGAAATTAATGAGAGTGCATTTGAAAAAGTAATTGGGAAATTAACAGATTCAATATTAACCCTTTGCGCTCCAAGCATTTCTCGATAAGATTAATAGTGAAACTTCTAAAAATCCAGGTCTGTTTTGAAAAATAAAAACAAGAGGATTTTTAACGTTTATAAATTTACTTATTTCTATTTCTTATCTTAATTTGCACTATTTTGATAATATCAAAATACCGGAATTTTACATATTAAAGTTCTCCATATCGCCATAACAGCGCCATTAGAGTGCAAAGGGTTAAATAAAAGCTACACATTATTTTTAGACTCTTAGTACTTATTGTTAAAATTATATTATACGTTATATTTTCTGTACGTTATCGGGACTGTACCCAGTGCCGGATTTACGTATAAGCTAAAAAAGCTGCAGCTTAGGGCCTCGCAATCTGCCGGGGCCTCAAATGAAAAAACAAAAAAATATAAAAATTGATAAAAAAACATCTCGTAGAAAAATCACTCAAATGAAGTCAGACGTATCACTATGATAATTTGTAAATAATTTTGAATATACAAAATATAACAAAAATAATTTTGGCGCATTGTAAATGTGATTGAGATATTTTGTCTTCTTTTTTTTCAAAAGCATTTATTTGAGAGTTTTCAAAATGTCGGCTAACTTCAAAGGGTATCTATCCAATAAGATTAATTTTTCATATACTACCAATTATGTTGCTATATTAATTTAATTTTTACCTTTTATTTTCCTATTTTAATTTCCTATTTTAAAATCAAAATCACCGGTTTGAATTTCTTTCTTCCTTATAACGAAAGAGATGAATCATACGACAGTGTTAACAGCTTTTGTAATTTAAAACAGTAGGGGGCCTCTGGGTTTTTTATAGCTTAGGGCCTCAGCAAGTCTAAATTCGGCCCTGACTGTACCATATAATAACAATTACACGATAAAAGATATAATCACAAGTAAGTTAAAAGTAGGTAATAACGAATTTTATTCTATTGTATAATAGTTTGATTACTGAAATGGAAAGATACAAGAAACGTATGTTTACTTTCCCAAAGCATAAAAAGAATGAAATAATGGAAACAGAAAATGTATGTAAGAATTCTATAAAACCTAGTGGTATTACACATAGAATGTAATTATAGTACGTTTTCTCATTATGATGAAAGTTACGAATTTAATATTTATTGTACGAAAAAGTATAAACGGAAACAAAAAACTTAAATACATGTGTATTGTAATCGTGAGACTGCGTGTGATTATGCAATTATAACATATCAAAATACGCAAAATACATGAGAGTAACATTACTGACTGTACTGTGATACGTTTATCTATGAATTAGTGTTGTTGTGTACGTATTTCAAGAGAGTCTAACGTTACTTTCATGTACCAGGTCTGATGAAAAGTTCGGGAACATGATTCATAAAACGCATTAGGAATGACGTATAAATTTGAAGTTATGACGGGAACAAAACCTTACTACGTATCGCCTACGTTTCGTCAGGCTAACGTTCTAATTAGTTGAGTTATCACTGTCTTGTGAAGATGTATTTTGTATCCGCTGAGATTTTCTATAACGAATGATTTTAACACGTTCAGGACGATGTGAACCACCACCCATCATCAAATGTTGCTTTTACATATTTTCCAATGTGACCCACCGGTCATAATTCATTCTATAATATTCTATGAAAGAACGCGTATATTTAAGAGCTGAAAAGATTAGAGACTGAAAAAAATTAGATACTGGTTCGAAGGACCACCCAAATGATTGGGACTTGTAAACTGATCTATGGTATCGCGTGATGTGAGCTGGTTGCTCCTTGGTTCTCCTTGTTCGTGGTGGTTGAACGACTACTCGACGACTCCTCTCCGACGTCGCGTCTCGGACGTCCGTGAGAGGGATTTTTGTTGGGACACGCTGATTGGTTAATGGTTAACGATTACATTTGCCAATCAGCGTGTCTAATATCGTCTTTACCGCCCTTCCAGTGCGTCCTTAGCGCGCTGTCACCTTGGAAGGGTGGGATACTGTCGCGAGGGGTAGGCGGAAAGTCCCAAAAATCTGGAATTTCCTCCGGGTGACTAATCGGCAAGCGGACCGTTACATACAGATGTGCCGTTTGGAAATTCGTGGTTTATGATATGTTCGTAGGCTATTGAGGACACAAATTACTAAAAATCTAGCAAAGCAATTCTAGTGATCCTCGCAGGATGTAATTAGACCCGTGCAAGCAATAAACGAAAATCCTGAACTCAAAGTAACCGTTCCCGGTCGATCGTGCCATAAACCGTTTCTACAGAAAACCTAACAGTGCTTAAAATTTTATTATAAAGGGTAAATGAACGCAAACAGTACTGATTTATTAAAGGAAAACTTAATAAAATATACAACAGTAATTCAACGAGAAATGCGTCTCTGTTCTCGGTTCGTTCCAGACTAATAAATTGATCAGTATCGGTCGGTAACGATCGACTTCTTGATTCTGGAGCGAGCACCAGCAGCCAATGAAATTATACACGGTGTTCGTAACAATATGTTATAATTATTGTAAATACTCGCAGTCTAATATTCGTCATTGTAGTTTGTACAATTTTCGAATCATACAGTACACGGAAGTAGTAGATACATATACGATGCTAAAAAGTACATTTTCTAAGATATATACTATTATGGTAGCATACAAATAATTTGACACGGCTTTATAACGTTTGTATAACACAGAAGAAAGAAAATGAAACAACTTCAGCAAAAAATATCAAGCTGACTTGTGTTTATCAGATTGCGTTTAGAAATACCACACCACTGTTGTGAGGGCTACTAAATGGGAAGGAAGTGATGAAATATGCAAAGTGTTTCACAAGTTTCCGTACTAACTGTGTCAATATATTCTACGGCTAAAAACGAGATTAAAATGTCATATCAACGTATACCTGTATATGCTTTACTAAAAATTTATAACTATGAAATATGAAAAGAACACCGTAGCTACATATATACAGGGTGATAAACCACTCCTAACAGAAAATTTAAGGAGTGACTTTAGAAGCAGAAATAAGACGAAAATCTAGACTAAAGAGTTGCATTTGACGCCTTGTTTTTTTAGTTATTAATGTTTAAAAGTACCCTTGTAATCGAGAAAATCACCTTACACCAATGAATACAGAGCATGCCAAGACGCGGGGGGTATAGTGATGCTCAAAACCAACGACACATGGCTAGCACCTTACCCTTGTATAAATCGTAGAGAAGAAGACGTTAACATTCGCCGACTTCTGCGGCGTTTACTTCACTACGACACTGGTGCATATCGAAAAGTTTTGCTAATATGTATTCCATTGTGTACTGCAAACGCAACATACACTACGTATGCAAGAAACACAAATCACTGGAAAACAATCACTACAATATTCACATACAAATGCGCACGCGCCAAATTAAAACTAAAATATAGAAAACTAAAACAAACTAAAGAAAACTATATCGAGCCTATATTAAAAGTACACTAAAATGTAGTAAATTAAACTTAACTGATTATACCAAACTGAAACTAATTAACTTATTACTTTACTTCGAAAGAGTCTGGAAAATACGTGCGCAGGGACAGAATGGAAAAGTCAGTGCAGTAGGTTAGTGTGGAAAACAGAGTAGAGGAAGATTGATTAAAGAGTTACAGCGTTGTAAGCGAATCAGAATTGTTAATGAGAGTTAGCATGGTAATAGCGTAGTCTTACGTGGAACGATATTCAGCATATCTCTATAGTTTTATTTTCGATTATAGATTTTCTTGTAAATTACACCTGCCCAATCTAGATCACGGAAATTTTTTACAACCTTGATATAATGCTCTTTGTTTACACGAAAGAAAAATGTATACAGCAATAAGCTGAAATATACTCTGAATACTTTTAGTGCCAACTAAAGACCTAAAAATCTAAACTGATAGTGCGAAAGCACTCTCGTGAACCCGAGGAACTTGCGTTCGTAAACTGCCCATATCTCTAGAAATCTGTAAAATGGGATGGAAAGATTTTTCTAGTCGGACTGCAAATTGCACTTCTACAGAAGTTAATCCCAGACCATGACGTTGAGACGGAATCAAAAAGTTTACTGATATCCCTTCAGATTGAATATAATAATACGTATGTTTTACGTAGTAAGAGAATGCTTTCATCCACGACAGCGAACAACAGCAGTGGTGGCAATGTTGACAGACCTCTCGAAAGGTCGAGAGGTTGAGAGCTGACATAGACAATGTCTTCCGGAGTTTTTTCCCGCGGCTGTTAACGTCGCTGACAGAATGCTCGTTTGTTTCCACTCCTAGCTGGCCTACACAGCCACCTTTCAAGAAATCCTTCGATATTCTAACGGCTGATGTATGCAAACCTAGGTGGATGTATTCAAAATATGTTGTTTTTTTTAATAAGTTTCACACGAAAGAAATATTAAGTTGATAAAAATACAAACATGTTAGGAAAGACTTGTCTCACTTTTTAGGTAGAATTTAGTAATACAAATATATATGTATGTACATATATGTGCGTTTGCGTGGGTATGTGTTTGCGTGTGTGAGTGTGTCAAATGCATGTGTTAATGATAAGCGTTAATTTTATAAATTACAAAAATCTTTATAATTTTAAGGTTTAAATTAAGTCTCTTAAAAATCAATTATAAGTGAACTAAATAATTTCATAATGAGCAACGTAGTACTGAATTTTGATGGAGTTAATACAGTGTCCGGTCGCGCAGCCCACCGACCAGTAAAGAATCATAAAATAATAAACAATCCTTTCCAGCTGTCTTCCTAGCCCCTAACAAATTCCTCCCCTACCATAAAGCAGTTCAAGTCGCATCCTGGTCATGTTTCCTATCCCTTTCTCCTTTCCGGGTTTTCCCCAAATTATTTCAACTTTTGCACACCACCTTCACCCTCACGTTCTCCTTCCACTAGTTTCCTAATATCCAATCACATCTCCGCATTTTTCGATTCCTTCTTTCCACCACTTTCGACTTCCAACCAATCACGACATACACCGACCTAATATATACACACGCACTGCCACAAAATACAGAGTTCAAAAATATTCTGACCGAGAGCAACATCTTTTCACCATCACCACACCAACTATTATAATTTTGCCCTTCCGGGATTAATTTGTCGAGGCGCAACGATAGCAACCGCGTTCGAGCTTAAAACAGTTTTGTTCTCGAGTCGAGCATCGTACATACAGTATTTGTTATATCTGTTAAAAATCGTTCAAAGTTAGTTGTTAGTACACGTGAAAGTGAAAATGTACTTCGTACTGGATCTCCTAGTAGGCTTGTCATTAAGGCTACCTCAGAAACCCGTTATACAGTCCCAAATAGTTACTCGATGGTTAATCTAGGGAGTGTCACCACGTACTATTTTGTTTATGTAAAATGAAAGTTTCTTCGTTTTTTCTCATTTTCTTTAATCGTTATCATAACACACTTATCATTCGGATGACTTTTTAAAATTTTGGGAAACAAAAAGAAGTCATTTGTATCTTTCAGTTGAATAGAATTAAATCATGATTGTAAAGATAATTGCATTATCATTTTTTATCGGTAAACATTGTTAATGCAGCAGTCCTGACACGAATATGGTTTAGGAGAAAGAGTCTCGGAGAAAGAAATTGAAGTTAACAGCTTGGAGGTTTTAGAAATTCTCTTCTCTCGACCATCTAGCTACGGTGGAGCTGGCTGTGTTCCTGTACTGCCTGTACGGACAGCTTTATCGCGGAGTGCGTGTAAACGAAATTAGTACCGCGATCGGTGTTTTGATACTTTCAACTGTGCATTCAGCCATATCTACGAATATTATTATTATTGAAATTATTTTTTAGTGTCTTGTGAAAAAACAAGTGCGAATCGAAATATATGAAGTCATTTCCGTATCACACACACAATGTACACGGTGTTCAACGCGAGAAAACAAGTGAGCCACTGTAGTGGCGCGTAGTAGTTAAAGGGTTAATAGCCTGAAGACGTGTTATAAAGTGAGAATTTCCGAAGAGATTATTCAAAAATTAATTGTAATAGTCAGGACATTAGAATCTGAAGGAAATTCCGCGTTGTTGCCAAACATTTGCCACTTTCGACATGTTCATAATGCCGCTTAGACATGCTGATTGACAATTAAGTATTTTTAAGAATGACTATTCAATGTGAATTCGAAAAAATTTATTGAAGAATTAAGTCAGTGAAAATTGAGTTGAACATTAACAGTCGGAGAAATCGGAGTTTGTAGCAATCAGGTTACTCAAATTAGCACTCAGGCCAATAAGAAACAATCACTCTTCAGGGCTTCACTCTTACCTAAACAGAATTTGTTAAGTGTGTTGATAAAATTAGTCAAACCACAAGAAATCAGTTTTTCAAGAGCAATGTTGTGTAGTCCTTCAAGGGGAAAAATTCAGGAAACACTACTGTACAATATTTGAGAACTATGATGCCGATTAGTGTATGTCACGTATCTGTTTATTTAATAAAAAAAGTGTTATTTATTTCGATTGATGATTGGGTATGTTAGTGCCTGTGGTTGTGGCGATGAACTTTCGAGACTTGTAGTGTTTGCACGATGTTGTGTTTCTAGATACTGATTCGAAGGACCACCCAATATGATTGGGACTTGTAAATTGATCTATTTCTATCGCGTGATGCGAGCTGGTTGCTCCTTGGTTCTCCTTGTTCGTGGTGGTTGAACGACTACTTGACGACTCACTCTCCGACGTCGCGTCTCGGACGTCCGTCAGAGGGAATTTTGTTAGGACACGCTGATTGGTTAATGGTGAACAATTGCATTTGCCAATCAGCGTGTCTGGTATCATCTTCACCTCCCTTCCAATGCGCCCTTAGCGCCTTGTCACCTTGGAAGGGCGGGAGACGGTCGCGAGGGGTGGACGGAAAGTCCCAAAAATCTGGAATTTCCTCCGGGTGACTAATCGGCAAGCGGACCGTTACATATTCGTGGTTTATGGTATGTTCGTAGACTATTGAAAATCTAGCAAAGCAATTCTAGTGACCCTCGCAGGAGGTAATGAGACCCGTGCAAGCAATAAACGAAAATCCTGAACTCAAAAATAACCGTTCCCAGTCGATCTTGCCATAAACCGTTTCTACAGAAAACCTAACAGGGTATATTTACACTACAGAAATGACGCTTATATAACCGAATAAAATTTTGCTTTATATTATACGCATTCCTAGTACAAGTTGTAATTTAAAATAAGTACACTTTATGATAATACAATGACATGGAAACATCTATGGTTACGTTGAAAAGGAAACAGAAAGAAAGATGCGTTTCGTCCTGGGCCTCTTAGTGGACTCGACAGTAAGGCTACCTAAGAGATCCGTGCCTTAGACGTCGGGGAACGGTTACTCAGGTTAGAAGTTGTATTGTATGTATATAGTAATAGGAACCTTGCCGAAAACTATTGAGAAATGTTAATGTTAGTCCGTCCCTCTGGTGGTGGGGCGTAGGAGGCGCCGCTACAAATCAGTGCTTCATTGAACTACATTAGGTCTTCATTGGCACGATACTTGGAATACATTAGTTTATGGTACGGTCGTAAGAGAAAGTTATTTGTGAGTTCAGAATTTTCGTTTATTGCTTGTATGTGTCTAGTACATCCTGACGAGGAAAGTTAGAATTATATAGTTGAAAATTCAGAGTTGAAACATTAGTAGCTGAAAGGTTAATAGCTTGAAAACATGTCATAAAATAGTAGTTCTTGAACGGTACATTTCGTCATAACGGCCGAATTACCAAAGAACCAAACCTGGAGGAACTTCCGTAGCGTTGAAAAATTTTGTACACCCTGTGTTGAGCATAGGGACTGCTCCCCTCTCTTTTAAGTAAAGACGTGTTAAAGGCACACTGGAAAAGTATTGGCGATACTCATTAGATACGCTGATTGGTCGTTGGGATTATTCAGTACCAGCCTATCTGTTGGCTCCAACAATATTCGTGAAGCCTGATTATTTAGCAAATAATTCTTTATTTGCAACACAGTTTTTTATGTACCAAGAATACAATATAACTAAGTTCTTAAATGTTAAATATGTGCGAGTCCAATGTCCTGAGGTTCAAAGTTCGTGTAATCGTTCGTACAAGAGTTCAGAGTTCTATTTGTCACTAATGTGTTCTCACAACAATGTCACGTTTTTTATCTGTCACTGTTCAGTCCTTTTATATGTTCTTGTCCGTCCATTTGGGTCCCTTGACGGGGGTGAGATTTGGGTGGTAGGCCAAGACTCCCAATCAAGTTAGGGCCTTGGTCGACGCCCAACGCCAACAGCTCACCCTTAGGGAAGGGGTGTTCTGAGTGAGGTACGCGTCACCTGGGCTTATGGGAAAAACCCAGGGTAACGGTACCGCTCGCTCGCGAGAACGTGCCTGGGCTCGCGCAGGATTATGATACGTCAATTGCTATTGAGATGCACCAAGAAACTCCAAATTCTCCGCTTTTATGAGAGGTTTGGAGCCCTCCTGACAATAAGGAATAACTAACGAACGAAACATTAAACGCGTATTCAAACCTTAATCTCAAAAATAGCAGAGGCGCGTCCGTATCTTAAACCTGGTCTAAACTCAAGTATCCTTAACACTATCAATGTGTATGTATCTGAAATTGTCACAAAAAGTCTCTAGTGTTCGAGAACTTGAGAAAGTTACCATAGAACGATCAAAAAGTATACTATTAAGTCTAGTCGTGCGATATTTAGTTTAAAGATAAAGTTACACGAGGTAGTCACGAGAAAGGCACTGTATGTGCTTGCAAATTAAATTATGCGAATTATTCTGTCTCTGAGCTTGTAAAATTCAAATAACTATAGTAGTATACAATTCTGTCCCGACTGTTGTCTACTAAATTGATATGGAGCAATTTGTTTTTGAATGGAATTCGAACGGCTAAGTGATTAACAATACCCACTATTGGACGATTTCCACGTGTTGTGTTGCGTTGTTTTGAACGTTTGCCGACTTCCTGTTGTTTCGATATTTGCGATGCAAACGCTTTTTCAAAACTGTGTTGACATATTTTTGACATGGTCACTTTTTACTTCGGATTGCGCTTGAATATGACGATGGCCTGAAGAGGAAGGCATGCTTTTGCTGAGTACCATCTTGATGGAGGCAGGGTTTTCTCTCTATTCCTTTATCCTCTCTAATCTTCTCTACGACGAAGCGGATGAAAATTCTAATTAACGAACGGTTTATGTTGACCGTGAACTTAACCACGTCGAATTTCGAGGGTGTCTCCCAAAGAGGACAGTACATAACCGCATTGTTGCGCAAGTCAGTATAAGCTAACGATACATCCGATTACCACGTTGCTGAAACTGCCAGTGAAATAATTTAGAAATTTCAAAATTTTGAGGCCTGGATTGATTCTACGTAATTTTTCAGTTACAAATTTAATTAATTTTAGCTGAATGTATTTTTTGGTTGGCAGGAATAACTGCAAATTACGTACAATATTAAGTTACATACATACACATACATAATAGAATATTAGCAATTAAGCTAACCAGAAGCATTCAAGTTTCAAAGGAGCTAAAACAAGCAATCAATCTTCCTGTGGAATAATGAGGAGTAATCACTCTTCAGTTAGTACCATAAGAAACAAGTGATTTAGTAATCCGATCATTTTAGATGGCCCTTGGAGAAGGTTTAGATCAATGCTATCCAAGTTCTATTCGCAAGTATAATAAGCTTTCTCCATTTAGGGTGAAATGTTAGAGAAACCTGCAGACTAGTCGCACGCGTCTGGCACCAGTCTCGCGTGGTTACGGAATATGTAAAAAACCGACGTGTGTGGTCACAGTGAGCATTAGTGTAAAGGGGGACAAAACTGCGGAAGGGAGTCCCATCCGTAGACAGCATTAGTATAGACGCCACCTTTAAACTGCAAGAATCAAGATCACAACACAACAGAATATTTGCGGTGTTGTCTTAGTACTATTTTAATGAAACGTAAATAATATATTTAAGGTTTTGTTACAATTCGATTACACTATACATCGAATAGAGTGTACAGGGTGTTGGGGACAACTAATTGTACAAAGTTTACGATACGGTCGACACATTTGATATTTCAGAGAATTCATTATCGTGCACTTAACTTTACGATCAGGAGAAATACGTAACGCTTAATTGTTTTTTAAGTACTTGATCTCTTCTGTTCAATAGTAATTGAGGTATCGCAATCTTTTCTTCCAAACAAGAACTGATAAATACGTGCATAACAATAGACAACCAGGACCTAACAGACTTTTCAGGATTTTCCTCGACCAGTACATGGACGCTGATGAACCGTAAAGGTAGAAACACATTACTATCACGTCACGTAAAATCAGATGCTATCACGTGGAAACTCAAAGCAACCGCGAATTGCCGTGAACAGCGTGACGTGATTATAATTTGTTTCCAACAGATTTAAGTCGGCTCACACTTTTCGAATGTCACGTAATAGCATGTAATTTTACGTGCCGTGATAGTAATGTATTTCTACCTTCACTTGCTGTTGCCACACCGGCGACAAGATAGGGCGTAAACAACAGAAGCTCCCGAACCTTCCTAACCTTTTCTATTGAATACGATTTTCCTACCTTTTTCCTATTTTCATAAGCGGACGAACAAACATAAAGAGACCGGAGCAGTTAGGCGCATTTAGGCGATTATTGTGAGATTCTGATGCACGTAACATTCTGGTTACAAACGGTGACACTCTCAACGTGAACATTCCGTGACATTATTGAACATTCGGACATTACATACAAACTTGAATATTCTGTGATTACTGAACCACACGTGATTATTGGAATACATGATTTTGTACTTATTATTATTGGGGTTTTCGGGTGTAAGCTGTGTTCTTATGCAGAGAGTATTTCGACGTTTCGTAATCATTGCAGCTCACTTGATCGGGGTTCGGAAGACACACTAATAATGACGTGTGTCTAATGGAGGTGTATTATTTATCCACTAACTCATGTTCCGGTTCATTGTTTAATAATCAGCGAAGGTTTCTTTTTTATTGTTCAGCTGACCATTTTTACATCTATTCCTACATTTATTATTGTGAAATATATAGAATGATTACTAGTATGCTCGACATTACTAAATAAACCTGGAACGATTTCGACTTCGAACAGAATTGAAGATACCTTGGGGATGGTGTTGCAGGATTGTCACGCTTTTAAAATATTCATTACAAACTGTAACATACACTACCGGCCAAATGTTTCGAATCACCTGCTAATTTACGGTAAAATTGAATCCGTTGCTAATTTTTTATAGATTTGAAATTGATGTTGCAGAGATCGATAGTATTTTACCTTATTTCGCTTGATTTGAACGAGGAAAATTTTATTCTGGAAATTTTTGTGTAACTTGTAATGTACAGTGATCGCACAGAACTCCCTGTGTCGAATACATTTAAAAAAAATACACATATTTTTCTTCGTTTACCAAATATCACGTAACGGAATAACGAACAGTATTTACAAATTAAAACAATTTTAAAATGACAGTGCATGATGTGGTCGTATTTCATGTATTGGTTACGTTGCAATTTTTATTTTCTATTCTAATATTTCAGAATTTTAACAAAATATACATATACACAGGGTGTTAGTTACAATTGTTATTTGAAATAAAAATAAAAATTGTGGAATTTTTTTAAGTTGCATCGTCTATTTTTTTTAATACTATGTATGTAGTGGATAAAAAGTTGATTATATATAAAGACTATCTTAAAAAGGCGATTACGTATTTTGCTAGATATTAAAATTGTATAATTTTAGTTTATAATACATATGTACAATTCGCACTGTTGTGTACACGCGTAGTCTTTAAGAGTGGTACTAAAGCGCTACTTACACCTTACACGCCGAATTAACTTTATATGAGTAATTGAGAAGTGAATTTATTAAAAGACCGTATTTGCAAGTTAGATGTTTATCGTTAGGTGGTTCTGCTTAAACTGCCTAGCTGATGTATAAAAACTTTTTATGAAAAATTACAAATATATATGTCCTTTTTGGCTATTTGTTGAAGTGAAACTGGTGAGGTTGACGTGTCGTGCAAAGGTTGAGGTGATCAAAATTAGAAATCGAGGGAAACTTTCTTTAATTCACTAGTAGGCCTTTAGCTTCCAATGTTACTGATCGTAAACCGTTTTGTTGACAAATGTTTCCCTGTGTTCTTATACGTCTTAACACGCACGATTTGAAAATACTACTTTTACTATGCAGAATAATTATTAAATTGGAATTTTGAAGTACTTCTCGTTAATTCTATAACAAATTATTTATGAGTTGGTGCATACGGCGCAGTAATAATAGCTAATTGTATGATGTAAGGTGACGCACAGAATGTCCTGTAAGATTACCTAAACTGATACAACATATTCAGGAGATCGAACATGTGAAAAGAGTTCACATAAACTGATGTCCATACCTGTTTCATTACGATGTTATTATGAGTTAGAATTTTATTCTTCATTAAAGGGATACATGGACCGTTTATTTTGACAGTGGTGCATGTCCATTTTCTTTTTATAAATAAAAAGTTTACACTAAATTAATCACAAATTATGTGATATCTCATTTTTAAAAAAAATGGACTTACACCACTTTCAAAATAAACGGTCCACATATACCTAACAGGGGTTAGAAATTGAATTTTGTAATATTTCTGTAAATTTTCACGTTAATATTTGTTAAAATAATGAAGCGGTAGCGTATTTAAGGAATATGCTTTTACACAAATACAGAGTTTTCCAGGTTTTCCAGGTATTTTTTCCAGGTTTATCTCGTTAAGCAGTAATTAAAAATGTTATGCAATTGTAGTCTTAAAAATGCTTTATTAAAAATATTTGTACCTCGCAAAAGTATGAAATAATGATAAATTAGCAGAGCATTTGTTGGTCTTCTAAAAACAAATAGAATGTTATGATCATGCTTCGTTTGGAATGTAGTACTTCAGTAACTTGGTCACATCTTGAATTTTTTTTTCCATTTGTTGCCATATCAATGCCAGATACTGTTTTGCAGTCGTTAAACTAAAGAGACTACCTGAAACTCGGTTATAAGGTACTTCTTTTACACTGTTCTTAATCCCAACACGTAGTTCTACTCATCATAGACTTAGTTCTGAGATTTGTTGAAAATGGCTAATTTTCGACTTGTACTGGTTTTTAACTCACCGATTCAATTGTACTTTATCCATTATCAGAACGAGTAAGCGCACACACTTGGATTTTTCCAATATGTATTGTACCTAGAGTTGCTAAAACAAATGTCATTGCTATTTTGCTAAAATTTGTAGATAAAACACAAATATTATTATTTCTCACTTTTACGAGAACTCTCTAATAAAGTATGTGAGTTCACATCTGTATCAGGAAAAAACAAAAAAAAACTTGTACATAGAGTTCATAAACAGCGAACGTGTTCTTCTTATAATACTGTTACGAAAAATGGTACCAGAAATATCGCAAAAACTACAAAGTCGATTTGTGTGAAACTTAGGTTAGTTAGTCTGCATTAAATAATCTAGTCCTTAACGTTCGCTTTTTTATCTTCCTTTCAATCTCCTTCATACACCAAAACGCAAGCGCAATTTCTTCGGAAAACTGCAGTTTTAATATTATATGACCACGATTTTACAAAAAGATCAATATTTTTAAAAGCAGCTACGTTAAGGAGTAGGTTTGTTATAAACTCGAAGAATCTATTGGTTTTTTTGTTTCAGATGAACAGTACAAGAATTACATCTGGTACCACAAACCTACATCCGAAAACGGGTTCTATAAAAATAGCTATATCATTAACATTTCTTAATAACATTTATACGATTGTTAAACCCAAGTATATGTTTTTGGATGTTTAAAAGTCAACTTTCATAACGGTCATAAAAAAAACCAGAAAGATGTGTACGTGTATTTTTAGGCTTTGTAGGTAAACGTATCCCTTTAATGAAAGTTGTACGTGGCCTATTCGTTTCAGAGATATGTTTGCAGAACTGCTAACTGATAACCAGATGTATTACATATCTTTAGTGAGAATTTGTAAAACCGTTCGACACTCGTAGCGTATACTTAAGTGCGGTATTCAATATGTACGCTATTTTGATAGCAGAGCGGAATTGAGATATATTGTTAGTCAGTGTGGCTGGTGTTAGGGCTTGCGGTTGATCTTTCGATCGTTCAAGCTTTGCCGGTTTTTGCACGTCTGTGCCGACTAATGTTCTAAGACTTCGAAGGACCAGTTTCTTGATTGAAACACTAAGT
Organism: Habropoda laboriosa; assembly: GCF_001263275.1. Lineage (NCBI taxonomy): Eukaryota > Metazoa > Arthropoda > Insecta > Hymenoptera > Apidae > Habropoda > Habropoda laboriosa. Next base: position 776,421 of record NW_017100524.1, read on the forward strand.
TTTTATTTTATGTTCTATTTTCTACAACTAATTCAAGATATAAATTCTACTGCAAAAACACCCTGACTGCTGATTTTTCCTTTTCTAGATCACCAATCAGTTTACTCCGGTGCATCGCAACCTCCCTCCATTTAGCGCGTTATCTTAGGGTGGGGTAAACAACGACCGGAAAAAGTGTTCGGTGGACGGATGCGTGGGAATCCTGTGGAATCTTCGTTTTTCTAGGCTTTGTTAAGTCGTGGGCCACTTTTCTCAGGGTCTGGTCCTAGGGACTAAGTGTCGCAGGCAACGCAATAAACACTTGTGGTGTTTTGAGAAAACGATATTTGCCTGCGACGGCGACCACTTGACTCGCTGCCATAAATCCGGCTACAGGATACGCCTTAACAGCTGGTGATTCATGTTTATTGTTTTGACTGACAATTTTTACTTCCATTGTATTATATATTAATTTAACTTTTTAGCTACGACGGAGCTGTGTACCGCTCTGCCGCCGACTGCGCGTAAACGACGTTAGTACCGCGAAAAATAAAGAGAAAAAAGAAAAATGCTAATCGAAACATATGCGTTGCTGAGAAGATGACGAGCGGAAAGAATGTGGGTCTCGTTAGATGTGGGGGACACACTCGTATAGTCAGATCACATCTACCAATCCATCGCGTGACGGTGAGCATCAAAGGTTGAGCGAGCGGCTTACTCCCCTTGCCCCTGTGCTGTCCCGCTCGTCATATTCTCAGCAACGCACAGTACACGGCTTTCAACGCGAGATAACCAAGTAAGCCACTATAGCGATTTTCCGTAACAAAGTGTTACTTAGAGTTTAGAGGAAAGCCACTATAGTGGCGTAACGTTATAAAAGATAACTTAGAGGGAAGCCACTATAGTAGTGGCGTACAGTAGCTAAAAGGTTAATGTACTTACATGTGGGGTTATTAGCGTTGAAAATAGTTGTAAATTCTAAAGGTTTATTAGAGTTAAGGCTATGTCGCAAACCAACTTTATTAACAACAAATACTATGACACGGTTTTGTAAGGGCTGTGTGTTAATATCCAATATTGTAAAGTTCGCAATGTTCTGTTTAAAAGATCAAGTCTGAATGATTCAAGGTTCAAAAGTTCTATACGAAGGTTCAAATTGTTCTAGTCAAAGTCCAAATATGTTTTCCTTTTGAAGTCCGAATATGTTCTGTTTGAAGAACATATCGTTGGGAATTCTCTCTTTATCGTTAGGAAAATCCTTCCTCCAAGTCACATCTTGGAAGGAAATGGAGAAAAATGTGACCTAGGATTGTCCAATTTAAAACTGGGCGGTTTCCTGATTGCGCAACGCTTACAGGTCAAGTATTACGCCCAGTAACAGGACCTGCAGGATGTCGCACAAAAGGTCCCTTGTTCGAAAAAACGGCTCATAAATCCTAAGTCCTAGTACAATAAGTCAATTGTTATTGAGAGTGATCTGGCTGGGCAATTTTTCGAGAAAAAATTGTTTTCTTCTTGCAACCAGACTCTCAAGTCTTTTGGGGAGTACACAATCTTTAATAAACAAATTGACCTTCTCTAAAACGGCAATGTCCTGTATCGACGCAGCGTAAGCCTAAACACGTGGCCTTAACAATGTAAGTTTAAGCTGGAGGCAGTCCACAGAAAAGTTGTATGAGATGCAAGATTATTGATGGACCGAATGACGAGTTCCGAATATAAGTCTGAGGTGGCAACAAATCGTCTGTTTCCAATTATTTTGAATATTCATTTACATTTACAATATGACTTGCACTTTGCTTGAAGAAACTAAACAGCAAATGGTGGATGAGGTCCTTAACGGTTTTTAATGCTTGTATTGATCGCCAGCTAATTCTTCATGCTTTTCGACTTTTAACGAATATTTTACTTAACGAATGGAATTTCGTATTATTACAAAATGTGAAACCGTCCAACATATTTTGAAGTTTACCTATTTGAAACAGTCTGTTAAAGTTAACTTCAAGTCACAAAGAATGTGCGAATTATGGTTAACTGTACAGAACCACAAAACGACCAAGCTTGCACAAGAGCAACGAATTTTTTATCTCACAACTTATCAGTAACCTTTTTCATGCTTTTATATATAAACTTTTTTCATCTGTTTAATTTCTGGAATATATCGTATCAATTTGGTCTTAACCTTTGAAAACATCCCAAAATAGTAAAAGAAACAAAATTTAATTAAAACAGAGTAAACAATTGATTTGCTTTGCTCTACTAATTGTAAGTAAGATAAGAGTGCGGTTACTGACATTTGTGAATCTGAATGAACGGGTAAAATCTTGAAAATAAAGAACAATTAATGGCATTTTCATCGAATAATCCAACTAATTGTTTGTCAGAAGCTATTGTTACCTATGTTTTACTCAGTTGCGTACATCAAAATGAACGAATATGAAGCGTTTATGGTTCGATCGATCAAACAGTTGCAGACATTTCCGTATTTATTATTGAGGACATATGTTCCCTACTGCATCGAAACCGGCTGTTAGTACGACATTTAGATTGAAAGAGGAAAAGAGCGATATCGAGAACGAACGAACGAGCAAGCAAGCGAACGTGAAAGAGTGAAGGAGGAAGGGGACGGAGGAATTAGGTGCACCTGCGCATTTTTCAGCACTACTATAGCAATTAATTAGCCCCTTCTCTTTCCTACCAGCATTTTCACGTGCTCACTTTTTACTGCTCTTTTTCTTTCTTAGTTCTTTTCACTCCATTCGACGCCAACCTGACCTATAAATCAGCACGTGTTTGCACGTTCTCTGTCCGTCGCATACACGACTAACCCGAAATTCCAGTTTAACCCGTTTGTGCACCTTTTTGTTTCCTTCATTCACTTTTCACTTCACTAGTACACGTATTGTTTGCTCCCCCTCAGTCAATTTTCCTATTTCCTTCGTCTTTTTATATCCGCTCCAATTTCTCTTTGGCAAATTCCTCGTGGTGGAAGTAGAAGGCTGATCGAATAGTTTTACAGGACGGATTTTCTTCTTTCTAAAGCTATTTGATCACAGATGTCGCACAAATTAATATGTATAAAAGGTGTGGTGTCGTATCGGTCCACGGATACAGGACTTGGATCACGACGAATAGACTGTGTGTTAATGCTCGTGGTTGTGGCGATAAACTTTCGAGCTTTGTGGATGTTTGCACGATGTTGTGCCGTCTAGATCCTGGTTCGAAGGGCCACCCAAATGATTGGGACTTGTAAAAAACTGATCTATGTCTAAAGCGTGATGTGAGATGGTTCCACCTTGCTTCTCCGTGTTCGTGGTGGTTGAACGACTGCTACACAACTCTCGTCAACGTCGCGTCTCGGACGTCCGTGAGAGGGATTTTGTTGGGACACGCTGATTGGTTAATGGTTAACAATTGCATTTGCCAATCAGCGTGTCTAATGTCGTCTTTACCGCCCTTCCAGTGCGCTCTTAGCGCGCTGTCACCTTGGAAGGGTGGGAGACGGTCGCGAGGGGTGGGCGGAAGGTCCCAAAAATCTGGAATTTCCTCCTGGTGACTAATCGGCAAGCGGGCCGTTACATACAGATATGCCTTTCGGAAATTCGTGGTTTATGGTATGTTCGTAGGCTATTGAGCGCGAGGGACACAAATTACTAAAAATCTAGCAAAGCAATTTTAGCGACCCTCGCAGGATGTAATTAGACCCGTGCAAGCAATAAACGAAAATCCCGAACTCAAAAATAACCGTTCCCGGTCGATCGTGCCATAAACCGTTTCTACAGAAAACCTAACAATGTGGTATATTGAGAACTAACGAGAATCCGGAGTACAAGTTTATTTAATTTGCTGGTAAACTACAAGTCTCGGCTTGTGATTCTAGAACAGACTCGGCTGATCGTTTTGGTATGTATGGTTTGGTGTTCTGAGGAAGACTGACTCACAAATTGGAGGAGTACAGGAAAAATGAGAGTTGGTGTAGGCGGAGTTAAAATCTGGGGTAGAATATTGAAACGATGGACATTTGGTGATTGGTCTTAGGATACTTGCAAGGGGATAGGGAAAGGGTAAAAGTGGGGATGGAAGTTCGAGGCGGCTAGCGTTTTGGAAAATCCCAGTAGGAGAGGATATCGGACATCAGAGAAGGAAAAGACTAGTTTGCTAATTAGAAAATTGGTACAATGGATAGTAAAAATGTGCTAAGTTGTCGTTCGGTAAGCGTTTTACGGGGGTACTCTTGTCTGACGGTCCCGATAATCCTCTGCGTCGAGGCTCGGTCAGGGCCGGTTTATGGTTTTTTTGGGAACTGTTGTTCCGTACGGAACAAAAGGTTTTAAAATATTATCTGGTATTAACTGGCGCCATATATTAATGAAATAATTCATTTATATTATGCAAATTAGTATTGTATTTAAGCAAGGACGCCAAACTTTGTTTACTGTTGCCGCGTCTATCGCGTTCCGAATGTAAACAGGTTCGCGATTGTTACCCGCCAAATTAGCATTGGGTAACTGCTTCAAAGATGAAGAGCGTGTTGTTTTATGTTAATTGGAATCTGTTATTGTTCCGAACGTTGGACTGCTTTCCACGGCGATAGAAGAGCGACTATGATCAAGGTATCGTCCCGTACGACTCGATGACAGTTTCAAAAGATTGCTTTTCCAAGACTGGCGTTTCAGCAGTCTGCTGGATCGCTGCTGAAAACAGTTACACGCTGATTGGTTGTACCGAAAAATTCTAATTATCAACCAGCGTCTAATAGGTAACGAGAGCATTCTTCCAGTGCGCCTTTAGTGCGCTTTTTCTTGGAAAGATTGGGACGATACTTGATCGGTTGCGCGATGTGTCGAGTAGTTTGGCAACTGGTATTTTCGTCAGGTTTTGTGTACTGTTAGAAACAGATGTCGAAATTAACTTTAGAAAACTCTTATTTTATGACACGTCTTCGGCTATTGAGAACGAAGAAAATTAAATTCTACAATCGTTGGTAAAAACATCGAATTTCTCCCGGTGAGAAGTACACGAAAAATCGAACAATAAGTAAACGTGACTCAAAAATAACCTTTCTTCGCGACCGTGCCATAAACAGTGCCATAAGAAATGCAAACGAATCTGTTTGTTTCGTTACAGACAGAACATTCATTTAGATATATTTGTTTAAAAAGTAAACTGTTGGTATACATTTTATATATTAGATTATTTTTTGTATTTACTATTACTGTGAAAATCATTTGCGGTGAATTAATTTGAGAATATAATTGATTAAGAAAAAAATCAATTTGAATGTTATCTAATTCAACAATTTTAAATTTACTTTAGAAATGTTTAAGACCTTTTTGTAGTAAAACGATAATTTACATTTAAATTTGTAATCATAGAAATATACTTGTAGATTGTAATTAGAAATATAGTTTACAAATATATATTTAGATAAAAATATAATGTTTGTTTAAACCATTATTTATTATTATTTGGGAAAACTACTAATTAGTACTTACACTGTTGAATAAAGACATCGCATGAAATTCTGATAAATATTTCTATAAATATATGCATACATAATATGAAAAAGAAGAAAGGAATGTTTTCTAACACATTAGAAGATAAACACGTCTAAAAGTATCTGAACGTTTGATTTTTGAACGACTTTTAAAAATTTTGACATTATATAATTATAAGACACCTTAGTTACTTTGTTTTGAAAAGTACGTGTATTTGTTTATACTCAAGTATCGTGACTCGGAAACTTCTTTTCACATAATATATGTAATCTAAATTGCAACAAATACATACAAAAGCATGGAAATAAAAACAAAAGAAATGCAAAGGAACACAAAAAGAAACAGTTTAACCCTTTCATGACCAATGGGACGTATATGTCCCATTTGAGTACCAACAAAAATTGCTCTCAATTTAGTATCCATTACAAACGCGACGATCCGTAGATAAATAACAAATTATTGAAGAAAAATAATTCAATAGCGGAAGAGTCATGTTATCCGAAACAGAAAATGTCGGTGTATTAGAAATATTTTATTCAATCCTAAAAATTGGAAAAAATAATTGAAAAGACTATACATTATAATCATATTAATAAAAAATATGGCTGTTTCACTAAACATGTTGGCGATATTGAGTCTCAAACTTGATGATACATTGAAGCAAACTTTCGGTTAAACAATACAAAACATTTCGTTAATTATTAACCTCATAACCAATAAGGTATTAAAATTCAAGTAATTCTAATAATTCTTCCCTTATGAAATGATTTATTTTGGAATTATATTTTATAGTTTCGTTGAAGACGACATTCGTGATCTGCATGGATTTTTCTGTGCTTTTTCTGTCCATGAACATTCACATTGCATGTGGAATTTTTCTGTGGATATTTACTGTGTGTGTGCGCTTATGGATTACTTATGTGGGCAGGCTTATGCACTGGAGGAAACATTATTACTCGACAATCTTATAGGGCGGGTTTTGATATGTTCTTACGGATTCCAGCGATTAACTGGGTTTCATGCTTATTCTACGATTTCTCCTTATAAAGTATCACAGGGTCGTTTACAACGCTAAATGTCAGAATTCTTTCCTATAGCTATTCCGAAGTACATAAACTGTTAGCTATGCAACGTTATTTTTGGCGTCTCCTGTTCTGCCCTCCATCGGCCTGTGTCTGGAGATGTAATGATATTATAGCTGATATTCTAACTACTTTTACCTTAAAAAACGAAGTGTTAGGGCTTGCGGTTGATCTTTCGATCGTTCAAGCTTTGCCGGTTTTTGCACGTGTGTGCCGACTAATGTTCTAAGGCTTCGAAGGACCAGTTTCTTGATTGAAACACTACGTTTTTATTTTATGTTCTATTTTCTACAACTAATTCAAGATATAAATTCTACTGCGAAGTGAGAGGTGTTTCTCTTGCGAGTGGCCAAGTGATTCTCCCGCGAGTTGCAAAGTGTTTCTCCCGCGAGTTGCTAAATGTTTCTCCCGCGAGTTGCTAAATGTTTCTGCCGGAGTCTCTGCGGTTTCCCTCGAAGAAGACTCCTCTTTTCCTAAAAACACCCTGATTGGTGATTTCTCCTTTTCTAGATCACCAATCAGTTTACTCCGGTGCATCGCAACCTCCCTCCATTTAGCGCGTTATCTTAGGGTGGGGTAAACAACGACCGGAAAAAGTGTTCGGTGGACGGATGCGTGGGAATCCTGTGGAATCTCCGCTTTTCTAGGCTTTGTTAAAGTCAAGTGGCCCATCGACGTTGGCAAAAGTCGTGGGCCACTTTTCTATTTTCCGTTTGGAGACTCCAGGATCTATGGCAGGGTCTGGTCCTAGGGACTAAGTGTCGCAGGCAACGCAATAAACACTTGTGGTGTTTTGAGGAAGCGATATTTGCCTGCGACGGCGACCACTTGACTCGCTGCCATAAATCCGGCTACAGGATACGCCTTAACACGAAGTCATAAACGCAATTTCATTATCGGTGATTTTTGTCTTATTTCGACTTGTAGAATTACCTCTTAAAATTTCTCTCACCAGTTGTTGAACACTCCGTATACCCAACTTCACGTAGTTCTATAGGTTGTATAGACAGAACAAAGGCAAGTTCATTGCGGATGCTAACCACAGATTCAATTATGCTTTGCATCAATTGCTCACGTATGTATATCTGGCTTTCCATTGAAATACACAAGTCTAAGAAAGATAGATTAGCTGACTGAGACTCCCACAAACTCGCTTCATTGCTGTCCATATTTTATTGTGGAACACTCTGTATAGTTGAGGCCATAATGGTTTATCTGACGCTTAATAGAAAAAAGGCTTGACTTCGTCTAAGTAGATGTATTACATAAAAATTATTCACTATTTATTCTTAATACAAAATAGTTTCTCCACTTCTGCAGCGAAAGTTTACAGCACAAGGTACCTGGTTGCAAATATTATCACTGTTCACTGTAAATTATGAATCAGGATAACTGGCACCTATTTGGAATGTTTCTTTTTGCGCTCTATCCGCGTAGTAAATTACTAAATGCCTCTCAAGCAAATACACTAATCACAATGAAATTCTAATAACGATCTAGTATTACGTCATTCACATGATATCTACAAAAGGATAGAATTTGGTGGTATGTCAAATTAGTCAAATTTCTTACTAAACTCTATCCAATATAAGAGTAATCTCGTTCCGTGCATGGGACGTATCTGAGGCTGTCCTAGAACTGCCTACTTTTCTCCGTTTGACCGTCTGCTACACTCTCTGCATACTGTTCCACGCATGACGCCTTCATATACATGGTGACATAATTAATTCCGTATACGCACGGCTAGCGACTGTGTTTTATAAAAATTGTTTTGCAGTTGTTTTGAACGAACTTCAAGTGTTTATTTAACATGTACATATGTTATTATTACTTTTAAAGATTTTATTGTTTTTCAAGGTAAATCTATTGCAATGTATGTTCCTCAGTAGTTATTTTTCGAGTTTATTTCCACTATCACAGTAGTTTAAAGTTGCTAGTGTAGGAAACGGAATGCAAAACGCATTTAGAGATTGGTAAAATATAATTATGATAAACAACACTGTTAACGCGTTATCGTTTCGCTCGAAAAAGGACCACTCTCACTATTGTCTTCCCTATTTACATGGCTTCGCGACCTGCGCTCGCTCTCTCTCACTCTCACGCACTCTCTTCGCACTCACATCCCTCGCATTCGCACAAACACACTCGCTCTTGTTTAACAACAACGAACGTCGTAAGGCCACGGCCTTCAGAGTTCGTTGCCCCCGTTCTGCCTATTCGTGTCGCAGGACTTTTTACGAAAACGAACTCGACCATGTGATTGGCCCGCTCCGGTCATTAACCTCCTACAATAGTTTTTCAAAATGTAACTTCTGTAATACGTTGAGGGGAATCTATGGAATATTTCATTGTTGGAATAGGTTATTTTTTACGTAGTATTGAAAGTTAAATCAACTTACATGATGTTTTTAATGTTCAAAATACAAAAAAAGTATTTTAAACTAGATAAGGAAATAACTCAAGGAAAATTATTTAGTATTTAATGAGAAATCTGGAATACTTTTTCAGAATGTCGAAAATGGCGTTTTATGGTACGTTTTTTGGATATAGAGAACGAGAGAATTACCTTCTAATTTTCCTCTCACCAGTACATATTTTAATTCTCGAAAACATGCTAGTAATGAACTAAAGCTCTAATCTCAAAAACAGCCTCTTTGGTACGTCCGTGTAATAAACCGCTGCGTTAACGTGCACAGTATGCATACTTTTAGACTATATGGTAGATACTCTCCACTCTAAGCACTGTTTATGTTAACGTCGGTGGTGCCACGTTTTGGGACTAGCCGAAATGTCGAAAATCGGTCTGAGCGTGAGGTTACTCTTATGTTGGACTTCTAGTGGTTAAGGGAGTCTTCCAGTGTGCCGGCCGTTTTTTTAGGCCTTTTTTGCTAATTTCTTACAGAAGTACGGTAAAAGTTATTAATATGAGCTTTATTCCTATGTATTTACTTGTCCTTGAAGAATCATTACAAATTTTTGTTGTTGAAAAATAATTAAATATGGCTGCTGTGGAACACGTCAAACTGGAGCATGAAAAAAAAAGTAGGCCATAGTTGCCATGATTTGAGCTGCTCTGCTTATCAGAAATAAAAAAATCCAGTTGATTCTTATTTAGTATGCATGTCGGTGTGGTCTGTAGTAGAATAAAAGAAAAATATTGAAAATTAAAAAAATGGTGGCACTTTGAATACGAAGTATCGATTTTTTCGACTTTTTTTCGTCTTTCAGAGGCTCTAAAAATCAGAAAAATATATATTTTGGTATAATTATACTACCGACCATAGCTACACATGTTCTGAAGATATGTGCAAAATTTGAGTTCGATTGGTTCAGTAGCTTTTGCCAGATCGTGGCAACCATTTCAGAAAACATGATTCCAAGAAAAACGCGTTTGAAGTTTTGAGTGCAATTTACATTCTCCCTATCGCCGGCCTTTGATATGTTACACTAAACGAGCTATAACTTCGTTATCTTATTGAATACAACTATTAAACTTCAGGAGTATATTCTTAAAGAATTGTACTATCGATATATGCAAAAAAATAAAAATCGAATTAAAAATAATTCGGATTTTTGAGACTGTTGTTTGAATGCCGTTTTATACCGGTGTTCGTTCGATGGTTTAAAATCAGTGAAGCTTGTTTCACTATGTGATTGAGATAACACGTGATAAATAAAATGCACTGATTATGTGTATACTTGTTCGAACAGGAAATGTGTGTGTTTGATGTACAATACTTAGTGTTCAAAACGAAACTGTTGATGAGTGGATAAGTGTTGAATGATGAAAACGAAACACAAGTAGAATGGTGATATGTACATTTTTTGACCTATTACTATTTGTTAAGTAGTTTACGCAGAGCTGGAAAGTGGGAATTTACTGGTCGTTGGAGGAATCTTATGCGAAGGGGCAAAGAACTGGGTTTTTCGCCAAAACCGAGGTTTTCTCACATTCACGTTTACGACGCAACACTGACAGTTCAAACCTCTTACAAGTCGTTTCTTAATTCTTTCGATTCACATTTAAACTTTTTACAACATAAAATCAAGCCTCTTATCACATCTTTTACAATTTAATCTCCTTTCCTTCTTCACATTTCACTCAAATTCTTTTCTCATGCGTCACTTACAATTAACCAAGTAAGACTTGTAATGTTATCAGTATACTAAATCTGTAAAACAAAATATATTTGCAGAATCAATATCATCTGAATGCTTTATATTATTTATTGTTAAACAATACATTTTGAATTATTGCATAATGACTTTTTAATGAAGAGATGTCTAATTTTCTCAATATCAATTTTATCCATCGAACTTTTTAAATATAAAATTCCCCAGTACATAACATTGTTCCATATTTTGGGGGGGTTTTCAGTACGGAAAATTATGTTCTTCATAATACAATAATATAATACGTTAAAATAACGAAGTGCTCAGTATTTGCTTGAAAATTATTTTGTATGAAGTTTAAGATTATGTACCGTTTACGGAGCGGTCTTTTCGTATCGATATCTGAAATAAACATATTTCAGAGTGTAGGCCAATAAAGCGTCCACGTCAAAATTACCATACATGTGCATGCAATTCTGTAACCTCGTTCTCAGGATCATAATTTTACGTTCCCGTGGTACTACCCCATAATTTCCAGCGTAACGAATATTCTACGTCCCGGTCGAACTGATCAAAATCAGCGTGTGCAGCACAGCGTTTCCTACAGCACCAACCTGAGCGACACTGGCTCACTATATGCCTGAAACCACATCAAAATTAGAGAAGCAACGATAGACTATCTTCTGAAGACTTGTGTTTACTAATCGAAGAATGACGCACCTGTCCTCTAATCGAGCTTATAGTTAGATATTACTGGCCAGTGTATGTATGTTGAGGACTTACACGATACTGAGTATCGTTCAGTTCTGGAATATTGCATACACTAGTGTCGTCTAAAATTCTCCTTCTCGCAGGATCATCCAAAAACTGATTCTGAATTTTGCTTGTGCTTACCTAATTTTATTCATAAACTCAATTTTATAAACTATGTCCACAAAGGAAATCTAAAAGTTTCTTCGTGGTCTGAATACCAAGAAGCTAGCCTGATTGCTAGATTCTTGTTCCGTGGCATACCCACGGGATTTTGGCCTTCCCTTTGTCATGATTTTGACCGTATTGAATAGCACGGGTGGCTAGCAATTTGTACAAGGGACAACCTCCGAAGTGCAAATTGCAAGCACGTTTATGACACGCAAGCCAGTAGAGTCGCTTTTGAGAGTCGATTTATTTTTATCCTGCAATTGTATTTCTTCGAGTTTCTTTGTCCTCAACGACTAATTGCATGTGCCATAAACGTGAATTTCCAAAGGGTCATCGAGACCGGGCCCAGTGACCGTCGACCAGGTTAGGCCGCAGGATCCAAGCCTGGCGGAAATGCCATCACGTTGCCAAATTTCCCACATAGCGTCTTCCACCTCCACTGACACCACCTCTCCTGCCCGGAATAGGTGGGTGTTGGTGGATCTATCACCTGATTGGCAAAAAATACTTACCAATCAGGTGACAAGAACGGCTCACGAATTTCCTTCGACTCGGAAATTCGTGAGAGAGTCAGTTCACCACCAGACATCAAAGAGAAACATCATAATCTCTAGTTCAACGCACATCATCCACACCACTAATCCATCATTCAACTGCTTCATTAAAATAGTCTACTACGAATTATTTCATTCACGTTTAAACTTCATTATCACACCCCTAATATCCTTATAACCTTAAACGGTCGTAAGGACATACGTGAGTATAGACAGACGCGTATTATGTATGCGCGTATATGTGCCTAACCTGATCGCTAAGCGTTTGGTTGCTATTTTCCGACTGAATTTTCGTCGTGGACATTGACTGTCGATATGTATGCGCGTATATGTGCCTAACGTGATCGCTAAGCGTTTGGTTGCTATTTTCCGACTGAATTTTCGTCGTGGACATTGACTGTCGATTCGCTTCCCATTTTGTCCAATAAATGTTGATTGGTGATTTCTAAAAATATCGAATCACCAATCAGCGTACCTAAATAACATCGCAGCACTCCTTTCTTGCGCCTTTAACGCATGTTACATTGGGGAGGGGGTAGCACTGTCTTACAAGCGGAATATATGAAGTATAACTTTCAGATCTTTGTGAAACTTTGCCGATCGGTAGACAATGAAAAGTTGTATGACCAGGTGCAATTTTAGGTGTAGACGCTGAAGAGTATGAGATATTAATAATTAGTGAAGGTTGAATTCAGCCATTGGTGTGCGTGAAAAGCTTTGAGGCAAGCAACGAAATCAAGCAGGTCGTTGGCTGTAACATGGTAAACGAAAGGTCCATAGTCCGAACTGCCTTGGGTTAAAATTCTTTTTTCCTTTTTACTCTGTTCGAAATTAACCCCTCAAGGACAGTGACAGTGCAGTGTATGGACTCTAGCACCGTACTCAGTGACTGAAGTGCGTGCGGCGACTTGAATGCATCTATTACAGTCCTATGCTTATAAATCGTATCTCCCAATATCCCTCAATCTCAAACATGGCTGAATTTTTAAAAAATGTTTACATTATAGAGACGCCAAGTCTTTCGTATTTTGTCGAGATACAGTTCAATTCTAGCAGTCGCAACTTTGACTTCAACGAGTAAAAATGTTTTCACGAGTAAAGATTTACTGGAAAATGGATGTGTATCTATTATAGACATTGAAAGTGAAGAAACAGGATCTAATATAAGCAGACAAACCTTTCTTTGGGTAGACAGATACATATATATAATGCAAGTCGAAAAATATATTTTAAAAAATGTAGACCTCGAAATGGGGCTGAAAATATAACAGACATACTAACAATATTTAAGTTATTTTCCAATGAAGATTTCATAAAAGTGATTGCTAACGAGACAAATGCATACTTTGAACAGCAGTTACATGACAAAATACTTTTACTGAGACCGTCAGCTAGACCAGAGCTGCTCAGGTAGACGTTTTATGAGCAAGAGCGCTCTTCGTTGCTCGCGAGTGGAAGTGTAGGCAGTGGTGGAAGTGTAGGTTCATACCTAGGCATATAGATACGTCCGTGAGGCGTTTCGTATCATCGTATCGGTTTCTTTTTTCAGCACATACAGTCACTATTACATTCATATAGGGCCCTACCACAGATTTGTTGCCGAGTCAGCGTGGCTTACTGCTCGAATATCCTTTCGTGCTCGAGCTTGTCTGACCACTTCACATAGAACTACTTCGAGCTAGACAATTGGTACCGGTATCAACTTATGAAATATACGTAATATATACAGGGTGTCCCGTAACTGGCGATATAACCAGGAAGAGGGTAATTCTACGTTAAAAAATAAACCGGAAATATAGAATAAAATTTTTTCATAAAAGCTTAGTTTTCGAGGAAATTGAATTTAAAGTGTTTCGCAGAGCGCCTGCGGAATAGAGTCATAAAATAACCATTTTTACCTTAACTTTTGCGATGCATTTGTTCCATAGCGGCTAGAAATTTGTACAAAAGGAGGAAGACATCCGGCATGCCGATAGCTAGAAAGTTTCATGCCACACAAGCTAGAAAGCTGTTTTTGAGAAAGTCGAAATAATCGAAGTGAAACTTTACGACCTTTTCTTGACTTAGTTCTCACCGCAAGTCTCATTGTAGGATCGCGGGCGAACCTGCGATATATGTAGAAATGTCACAGAATATGTTTGTTTCGCCTTGTTTCGTCTGCACGCGGATGCATTTCATTTGGAGCGCTGTCTCGGATTGCAAAAGACTTCGTGTCTCTGTGTCAGTGTCTTGAACTTTAGTTAACTCTGCGTAACCCAGAGTTGCTTGTATCTCTTCTATCCTGGATAGGGTGTCGGCGGTGATATTTGCGAATTGGCCGAGGGTGAAATTGTCTTGGTAAGCATTTCACTGGCCGTTGTTTAAAAGCGTACACCAGAGGTTTGAGATCTGTAAATATTGTAAAGTGCTGGTCCTCCAGTTTATATTGGATACTTCTTACAGCGATGTAGATGGCTAAAAATTTCATATCGTAAGCACTATATTTTTACTGTATCCTGGAAAACGCTTTTGTATAAAATCCGAGCGGTTGCTACGTACCCTTTACCCATTGTTATAAGGTGACGGCGATGGACAATTGAGCGAAAGGTAGAAGCTGTGTCAAGAACGATTCGCCGCACAGTGGGGCGAGAAAGTAGGATGGTGAATCATTCGCAGCAGGGTGTTCTGTTTAACTGGAATCGGCGGAATATCTCACGAAGGATTGAAGTTACGAAGAAATGTTCTTACAAAAGTTGTTCAGTATATTGGGGACCATTAGGTGGTCCGTATAATTTTTCTGTAGGTGTAATAGTGGGGGAGACATTGAAGTCAAATTAACTTTTTAAATGGTACCCTGTATTTTCTTATTCATAATTTGCGTTTATTGAGACGAATTCAATGATGTGCCACACGAAGTCATTTCGTTTTATGTAAAGTTGTAAATTTGTGAATATTCTACTAATACAAATTCTCCACGACATTATAATTTTCCGATTTACGTTGTTGTATTCATCCGGGAAAAAATCTAACATGATCTTACTCTCTATATAAAAGTGGTTATCTTGTGAACTAGAATGAAAGAAAAAAAATTTTTAACAAAATAGCAGTCATATAAAACGGAAATTCATTAAATTTGTAACTTCTTCAGGCGATAAAAAAAAGCGTTGAAGATATTGACTCTGTAAAAAATCGACAAAAAATAATGGTAGAGTTTTTTTGGGGCGATCATAGGCGATTTGTGTAATTAAATAAAGTTTTCATGAAATTTATAATGAAGTGCAACAAAACTCCGTTTTGCATTTAAAGTTATTTTTCATTAATTTTGGAATTGTTACAACTGCAATATTATGGACTGCACACATACTTGAGGTAAAGACGTAAAACAGAGACACTAGATTACAAATTTAAAAAAATATATTTTACGAAGACATTTATTATTGGGTATTCTGGAATTACTAGTGCCTCAAAATGGAAAAATACTGTTGAACACAATAGTGAAGTGCTAATAGTTTCTTGTTAATATAATCAAATTGTTGAATTCAAACTTTTATATTTCTTCCCAATGTCCAGTAGGTATTACTATAGCGTCGCCCCACTGTGCGCCGACGAGTACCTATTTAATTCCCGCGAATGAAACCTCGGTTTCGTGCGTCCATTTTATAGTGAGGTTCCCACGTGATGGCAGTCCTTTAAGTAATTCCGTTAACGGCACCTACAATTCGGCTGCCTTTGGTAAGAAACGGCGGTAAGAATTTACCACTCATAGAAATCGACGGAGCTCTTTAATTGTCTCTAGCTTCGGAAAGTTTTTTATTGCATCTACCTTAGCCCCATGGTTCTTGATGAGTTGATACATTTAAAGCCTGATTAGTTGTTGTAGATGCGTGCTTACGCATAAAGAGGGTAGAAAGGGTGGAAAGACAAAAATTGCAAATATGTTTTCCTCTTTCCTAATTTCTTTGGCGTATCTAGCAAACTAATGGCGGTATACGGCAAAACAATAAAACCACGCAGGTAAGACTTGCAGTTATCTACATTTTAGGCATTAAGTTATAAACTCTACCTAAAAATTGTAAGTTCTTAGCGACTCGGAACGACGTTTAATTTTACAACTTAATAGATGGTGTCAACAGTATCCCGGTTTCGCAGGTGACTTGGATCTGTCATGGCTTCTGTACCGTCCTCTAAATTTACTTCGGCGACGTAAGGCTGGCGACAACGGTTGATTGGTGCTCCTTGTCTCGGTTCAACAACCTGTTGTGTCGATTCCGCTATTTGTTCTCACAAGGCATCGATGTGTAGGTTAGCCTCATTAATTTTGTCTGTAATTTCTGCGGTTTTGTCCGGGAGTGTGTCGGTATAGGTCGCCAGGAAAGCTCGCGTTGACGTAAGTAGTCGGTTGAGATGTAGTGTTAAGTTTTTTGTAGAAGTGGTTTATGGCACGATCGAACAGGAACGGTTATTTTTGAGTTCAGGATTTTCGTTTACTGCTTGCACGTGTCTAATTACATCCTGGCGATGGTCACTAGAATTGTTTTGTTAGATTTTTAGTAATTTGTGCCCCTCGCGCTCAATAGCTTAAGAACATACCATAAACCACGAATTTCCAAACGACACATCAATGTGCCGATTAGTCACTCGGAGGAAATTCCAGATTTTTGGGACTTTCCGCCCACCCCACGCGACCGTCTCCCACCCTTCCAAGGTGACAACGCGCTAAGGGCGCACTGGAAGGGCGGTGAAGACGCTATTAGACACGCTGATTGGTGAATGCAATTGTTAACCATTAACCAATCAGCGTGTCCTCACGGAAAACCCTTTCCGTGACACGACGTCGGAGAATCACTCGTCTCAACATATCACGAACAAGGAGAACCAAGGAGCAACCAGCTCATATTTATTGTAACACCAAGCGATAGAAACAGATCAGTTTACAAGTCCCAATCACATTGGGTGGTCCTTCGAACCTTATCTAGACGGCGCAACATCGTGCAAATACTACAAAGCTCGAAAGTTAATTTGTAACAACCACGGGCATTAACACATAGAGTCCCCAAGAAATCATCCGGTAAGGTTTTATCTGCTAAATTATGCAAGTGTCTGAGGAATTGGGACGGTGTCCTGTCTTCAATCTCTACGTGCTCCAGTAGCTGCTGAATTGTTTGCTCCTGGGAAATTGACAGCCATCATATCAGTTCCTTGTTCAGTATCTCATATTTTCCTTCGATCGGTGGATTGGTAAGAATATCTTTTGCTTCTTGGAAGTACCGAATGACTGGAACATGACGTAGAAAAATTTCGTGGTATTCCGTGTTATGCCGTTAAGCATAAATTGTCCCTCCACTTGGCAAAACCACAACGTCGGTTTATCAGGCCAAAATGGTGGTATCTGAAATGCTACGCGACTTACTCCTGCAGTTACGACTTCAGGTGATGCTGCAGAATTTGTAGTCGTGATTATTTTTGCATACCAAACTATATGACTAACTGTATCACTCAAACTTCGGGCTGAGATTTCGTACAGACGTTAGTATTATCATTACTAACGCCTAGAAATCGAAACCTAAAAGATAAGATCCTTACGTCAGTTGGGGTTCAAGTCCCGTTCGGGCTTCCTCGCGCAATTTCGACGGGCTTGTTCTGGCAGCAGGGGTTTGGTTAGAGAGTGGATAACCAAGAAACTGAATGGAGGTATAGGCGAAAGCCTCGGTACTCTGGATGCTTGAAAGAGCGGCTTACACTCATTGTACCACTCAAACTACATCACTTTACATAAAATATTCAGTTATGGATCGCGTCACTGGTTACCACTTTGTAATGGAAGGATTACAATTAGGAAAGTAAATGTATCTTTTTAACTATATAGCAGTTTGTTTAGCGCGGTGTGTGGACGTCCTTATATCTATTAGTTGTTAATTGAGCCTTTTTCAGATGAACTTGTATATTCATCTGAAGTAGGCGTAACAATGTTAAGGGTGCAGCTTGCATTGGCCAAGTTATTTTGTATTGGTAAATCTTGGAAGTTTCACCTCAACATCTCTCCCGACAAGGAAGTAGAAATTTTTCGGTTTTTCTCAGGAACCGCGCGTGTAACGCAGCGTGTCTTGATTCGTCTCTAACGGTTTCGTAGCGAGCCACCGTTTATGTTAGCGGTGTATTCAAGGAGCGTTTATATGACCGTGAGTCCCTTATGCGTACTAAAGTAATTTTTAGCAATTAAAGTTTTTAACTTACAACAGTCGTGAAAATGTCTAAGACTAAATTTTCGACAGCTGCGAGCTAATTTTTACTAACGGTGAACAAACCATAAACTGTGCTCCGCTACAGGTCGTATGAATAGGTCAATTTGAAGGCGTTAATTATCAGAGATAATTCCTTAACTAAGAATTATTCTAATTGCCTTAACACAGTACGAATGTATCTTATGATTAACTATAATATTTATGGTTGACTATGTATGTACAATTGCGCCGCAATTGCGGCATTTATACAGGTTGAGTCACGGTCGTTATTTACATAATTTACATATTGTTATAGTAGTAATTGCTGGGTAATCTATGGGTAACGGTACTATTCATTTGACACTGCGTTTGTATTCACTGTGTGTGGTTTTATCCGCGACGACTCGGATGGTCCCATCGTTTCTTGGATGTACAGTGACTATTCTTCCAAGAGGACAGGTCATGGGCGGTATGTTGTCCTCCCTTATCTTAACAAGGTTCCTATTCGTAGATTCTGTGGTTTTCCGATATGCCATTTTTTCGGGTTGTCTGTTCCTGCAAATATTCTTTAAACCACTTATTCCAAAAGTGGCTTTGGACAGACGTCCGTTTAGAACCATCGTAATTTGGAATACTCGTTAGTCTTGAAGTAAGGGTGTTCAGGTCATTAGGATCGGAGGATAACGGGGTTAATGGTCGGAAGTCTAAAATCGCCTCTATTTGGTTGACGTAAGTTAGCAATGCTTCATAGGATAATAGTGTTAAGTGGTGTTTTGTTAAACTAACTGTGGCTCTTCAATAATCTGCCAAAGTGCGGTGACCAGTGCGGTATGGTATGCCAATTGATACCTTTGTTAATTCCAAGGGTTTGTTGGAATTAGAATTATTTTGCACAGCCTTATTCGAAAGCCTTGATAACAATAACAATTATTTATTCTATAATATAGCACAGTTTGTAAGACTGTGTGTTCAAGTCTAATATAAATCAAAGCCCAAGTTTGTTTATTACAAAGTTCGCTGTTTTTACTATAAATCCGAATTTGTTCTTTCTACGACAAGGTCTGAAACTTTGCTTTCTGACAAGGTCCGAAGTTATTCCGCTTGATGGAAGAACACTTTTCGTTCAAGTAATAAGCGTTCCCTCCATCGTCCGAAAATTTTCCAAGATGCGACTTGGAGGGAAATGCAGAAAAATAAGACCTAGGATTGTCCAATTAAAAACTGGGGCGATTTCCCAATTGTGCAACGCCTACAGGCCACGTATTTCGTCCGATAAACAAGACCTGCAGGACGTTGCACAAAAAGTCCCTTGTTCGGGAAACCGGCCCATAAATCCTAGGTCCCTCCTTTCACGGTGTGTGAGCTTACGATGAGTCAATTGTCGTCGATGGTGATCTGGCTGGCAATCTTTCGAGAGGATGTTGTTTTCGTTCTCCAGCCAGATTCAAGTTCTTGAGAAAACACACATCCCTTGAAAACAATTGATTTTCTCAAATACGGCATTGTCCTGTGTCGACGCAGTGTAAGCCTGGACACGTGACCTCAACAGTACTGGTGTCCGAATATTTTTGATTTTCCGTCATAACTGTTATCAAATTATTTCGGTTCTTTATAACTATTTCAGAAAGAACCTTTACATAGCGGTTATTAATAGTTGTGTCTCGAACCCTTTAAATCTCTGCTATAAACTGATCATCATAAATTTTTTTAAGTAAAACTGATTTCGCAAGAAAAATATGCAAACTATGTATGGAACATGTAACATTTATTCATCTGTCATTTATGTAAAATATGCAAAACATATTCAGTATGAAAAATATGTATTTGCATAAATATCCGCAGTCCGGTGGTGATGTACTACTGTATAACGGATAACGTTCGTAAGTTTCGAAAGAAATCAACAGAAGTTAAGATACATATGAGGAAAACGTGAGTAGTTTATTACTAATTTACGAGCACGCATATGAATTCATTTACTGATCTTTTCAATTTTGTGGATTATTTACAGCGTTATTAGGAAGTTTCAACGTATCGAATCATGTACTTTGCTTTCGATTGTGAGCATTCTATGAATATGTCGAAAATGATAAAACTACTTATATGAATTAATCTTGAGCTCGAAAAATTGTGATGTACTAAAAATTAATGAAATATTACGCTTCACAATTATACATACATCAGTTATGAAAGTAAAACATGAAGGATATCATCAAATATGCATTATGTTTGGTTTATGCGTGCTAATTTTTGCACTTGCTCGTTTTAGAATACGGTTAATATACATAAAAAGCTGTTTATACAAGTGATTTAGTGTTGGCTCCCACAAAGTTCGCGAAGCCGATTATTTAGCAAATAAATTAACATTGATTTGCCAGCACATAACGGTAACAAAAAATGTCCAATGGAATCCTTACGAGAATTTATTAAGTATTCTTTACAAGTATGCTTTCAAAATGTTCAAGTGTGTTTACATTCAACGATCCGTATAAGAGACTACAAAAGCCACATTACCAACAACCAGAGAAGGAACGAAAGTGTTCGATCGCTTGCATAAAGTAACTTATTTTCTAGTACGCGTCTTAAAACGCTCTACTAGATAGTACTTTAAAAAACATATCATTCTATTTAAAACAACGAAGCTGAACATTATATATCTTCTACGCGTTCACCTACGAAAAAACTATAGTCTTCGGGAGTAGTAATTTGGATTTTTACCTGATTATTTCTGGGATTCTTAATGGTATATGAGTTTTGGTCTAGAGATGGTGAAGTAATTCCATTAGTGAGTTCATTACGTGAGCTTCGCTAAACATTGGTGGCGGTTTGATAATTTTTGTCGACGGTTCTCCATCGTGATTTAGCACTTAGTATCTATTTGAAGTTGGTGTTGGAATAGAGTCTACTAACGATTTCGTTTTTTCCCCTATATTTTTGCCGTTCAGAGTTATTTTGATTAATTTTCTTTTCCTGACTGTTTTAGGCTAAATCCAGTTCGACTGTTGTATTTATCTCAGTATCTGAATCCATGTAGCTTGAGCTTTCCTCCAGTAGCATGGAATTGTTAGTTGATGGTGATTTATGTGTATCCATTTGTTACGGAGTTAATTTTGTAATTTTAAAGTTGAGGAGACGGTGGTAGTTGTCTGCAATCCGCGGTAATTCCTAGCTATCAGCTTTACCAGTTTATTGTGGTTTTGTTTCCTTTTAATTCACAGCACTCTCACTTCACCGCTTAAGGAAAAGCGATAATAGAGCACTCGCTGCACGAGAGTTCGTCAACATCTCGTAATAACTTAAATAGGTGTGCCGTCGTAAAAATGTTATCTCTTCGTACGTTTTTTTCAGAAATGCAGAACGTGTTAAGGATACTTAAGTTAGACCAGGTTTACGATACGGACGCGACTCTCTGCTATTTTTGAGATTAAGGTTTGAATACGCGTTTAATGTTTTCGTTCGTTAATTATTCCTTACTGTCGGGAGGGCTCCAAACCTCTCATAAAAGCGGAGAATTTGGAGTTTTCTTCGTGCATCTCAATAGCAATTGACGTATCATAGCAGGCACGTTCTCGCGAGCGAGCGGTACCGTTACCCTGGGTTTTCCCATAAGCCCAGGTGACACGTACTTCACGCAAAACACCCCCTCCTTGAGGGTGAGTGGTTGGCGTTGGGCGGTGACCAAGGCCCGAACGTGAGTGGGAGTCTTAGCCTCCGACCCAAAACTCACCCCCGTCAAGGGACCCAAATGGGACCAGGGAAAGGGAAATGCGAGGGCTGACCGGGGCAACGAGCCAACGAGACAACCAGAACACAAAAAAGGTTAAGAGTAAAAAGTTTAGGCGATTACACAGTCGCTACATTTTCAATCGATTCTCGACGACGTGTCAGAATTGAACAGAACGAAAGTTGTAAAAAAAGGTGGGGGACGTAAGTCAGGTCCATCGCGAAGACCCATGATGACGTACAAGGCCCACCGATGCGTTGACCATTTTTAACGTAAAACCCCTGAAATAGGGCGCGCGTATGGTGGAAGAGAAAGAAGTCCAAGGAAGAGTTTTCCCTTGAAGATAGAGTCGGAGTATTGCAAGAGTCGTCAGAGTGTTCGAGATGGAGTATTGGATACAGTGCAAAGCCTCTCAGACAGATATTTTACAAACATTCCTTGTTTAATCTTGTAAATATCGCTATAAATGATGACATATAAAATATTTATGTAAAAGAAAAAATATTATGTCGTTTTGAAAAGTAAGATTGTATCGTTATATAAATATACTATTTTTTTTTACTTATTGTCTTACTGAATATTTTTATCACAGCAAGCGGTGTTTGAAAGACATTATTTTAATTTTTAATTTTACATCAAAGAGAAGTACTGAAAGAATCATTTTATACAGAGTACACATTAAGGTCTAGAACTTTAGTATCGTAATAAATACCTAAGAGAGAAGACAGAAAGCCTGCTAATAGTGAACACAGGGTACGGTGCAGGGTTTGCATGCCTACAAAGCTATCGCGTGAGGCTCATTTGCATTGCACCTAGAGTCCCAGTATCTATCATCTGAAATTAACACTGTCAACCACGCTTTCCTAGATTAGCTAGCTTTTATGTACACATACAAGGTTACAATTAAGTCACCAGTGGTAATGTATGTGTATCTATACATTGGCGCTTCCGTATAAGAACTCGTCGGTCTTAACTTTAACAGGGGAACATTTGCAATGAGGGAATTTCGTTTGCCTTTTCAGTTTTGGTGAATTTTACAAGTTAGACACGAGATATGCACAATTTACATTATTTTATGTTCTCTTTTTGAATCTTCTCGTTTATTTTTTTAGTTGTGTATAAAAGTGATACTGATTTGATTGTGTTTAATTGCATTTTACAGAAAAACTATGGAAATATTGTTTTCATACAAAATTATGATATCTATAATGTAAAAGTTTATCTAAAATGTTTAATTGTGGAAAAGACGTTGGAAAAGACTCAGCAGATAAAGTCGTTGTTTTTCCCTGCATTACGTGCAACTGCGTTTTTTGTACTTCTAAGAATGCAGTCCATACTACCTCGTTAGACTGCTTGATGCCATTTACAAATATATGATTACAACACGAATTTCTTTAGAAACGAATTAACATGTAACTATTCTGGAATATGATGCATTTAAATTATTATTACAGCTTTCATTCTCCATTGACTCCAAATCTACGATATTAGAGTTATTTATTCAGTTAACATTGCTAAACGAACAAGGTGAACTAGAAGTCCTGTATAATTTTTCAATTGCCTATTTTCTTCGTTAATAATTGAAATATATTCTATACAAGTTCTGCATAAGTATCATGTGAAGATTAGTCAAAGTGTAAAAAGAAAATATCGTAAACATCTCGATTTTCGAGGGAACAAAATTTTTGTTCATGTAGCGATTGGCAGATAATGAATTCTTTTCTTTGCAGTGATAATTAAAATGAATAAACAAGTCATCGAGCCAGTCAAATAATTTTACGAGTGGGTATTAATTACAGAAAACGCGATATAGATCGTATACGCAGCAGAGAGGTTCATCCGAGGTTAAATAACGACGAACGTCACAAAAAAGATTAATACATGTCTCGTGAAAACAAATAATTGCTGATATTTATGAAATTTTAATTAAGCGTGAGTATCTGCTATATACACGAAATTTATAAATAGGTGTTGTGTATGTCATTAAATTGTTATAGATGACCAATTTATTGCGATGATGCTATTAAACCTGCTGTACAGTCCCAAGGATTAAACGCGCGAATCAATAGCCACTGTCAGGATAATTGTTTTACAATCACCGTGCTCAGGGTTCGAGGCCTCGACACCACTTGTGTCAGTTCCAAACGAAAGAAGGCTTTTGTAAAATTTGTTGCGTGAAGTTCGAGGTGCCGTCGTGACTCCTTGATTTCGTTGCTCCACGCATTCTAGTATAATACGCGGTATTAATATTACGCTCCACCGTTAATTAATGCGATTGAGCCGGTTTGAAATTACGTGAGTTACGTTCTAAAATCAATTTTTCCTACTTTTCTAATACGAATATATTGAGCGATGCTAGACTAGTAGTGTATACTTGATGAAGTGTTAATTGTAACTGGTTTTCGGAGCGATGTTTGGGAGACGCGTAATATTATTGTAGGATCGGGGCCTTTATACCCAAATAGGGAATCGACAAGGAAAAATAGAGAGGGCGTTATTGGTGTACAACGTAAAATAATAGTCAAAATAGGACAGACCTACTCCCAAACGCACAACATAATTGCCGGAGGCCCCCAAGGCTCCGTCCTCTCCCCCACACTCTTCAACGTCTTCATTGCCCATGCCTTCCGCGACCTTCCCAAGCAGGCAAGCATTGTAGGCTTCGTGGATGACATCGCTCTATACACCGCCAGTCCCTCACCACACAAGGCCATAAACAGAATACAAAACGCAGCTCACCTAATAATCAACAGATTAAAGAAATGGAAACTAAACACCAACACCGACAAAACCGAAGCCATCCTATTCACACACAAAAAGTCACTTCCACCCGCAGTCAACATCCACAATTCCACCATCCAGTTCCAGAATTCCGTAAAATACCTGGGCATACACATAGACACCAGACTCCCTTGGGCCACCCAAATAGCGTAAGCAAATAAAAAAGCCACCTCCATCCTCGCCAGATACTACCACCTCCTAAAATCTCCAGCCCTCCCCATCAAACTCAAACTCCTACTCTACAAATCTATCATCCGCCCCGTCCTCACGTACGCCTCCCCTGTATGGCACACGACGGCACACACACACATGAACAAAATCCAGATTACGCAAAACAAATGCCTCCGAATCGCCGCCAAAATCTCCAGACGCACACTAATCACCGAAATACACCGTACCTTAAACATTCCATTAATAGCAGCTCACATACAGAAGCTCAATATCAATCTAAACAATAAACTGGCCAACCAAGCCCACTATTAAGAACCGTCACGACCAACGCAGCATCTACCTGGGGTTGCCGCTCAGCCCCCAATAAACACACACAGGCCACGCGTACCTCTGCTACCCGACCCAACTGAAAAGGGACGGAAACAGTTCACGCCGAAACACCTATAATGTACATACGCAACCATTGCGTGCCCACCCGTTAATATAAGACAAACTGTAAATATACCATAATGTAAATAACTTGTAAATACAAACTAACCCCACTAACATAGAATAAGCCCCAACTAACCACCAACTAACCCCTCCCCCCAGACTAAGTGACACCTCTCCAACCCTCAAGCTAATTGGTTTTTATACATATAGTAAATTTTCCCCTTCCACACACTGCACACTAATCAAAAGGAACATCATGCCCTGAAAAGCACAGACAAACCCCCCGCCTAGCGCCAGATGCCTCCGGGCAGGCAGCGCACTACTAGACTCAAGACAAATATTGCATATAACATAACTAATTACAATATGTACCACATTTAAGTAAATAATAAAGTTAACAATAATAATAATTACTGGTGTAGTGCGCAGTCTCGACTTGCCAGCCGGAGGCCGTGGGTTCGATTCTCGGTTAGGTCCCTCGATTTTTTTCTCGGTTCCTACAATATTGGCTATTTAATCGAGTGCAAATGGAAATGTAAAAAATATATTGGTAGTAGTGGCTGGTTAGTAACAGCTAGGACGATGGAGGTGGGATGTATAAACGGTAAGGCACTTGGGTTTTTCCAAAAATGCGCGGCGCGGCTTGGTCCATTGTATAAAAGTTCGTTACTAAAAAGTATCGTTGTCCCCGGACGGTAACGCTAATCTGTTTGCCATATGCGACACAACAAGATTAATACGTAAAATGTACCATTGTCGGGATTCACAACTTTGTAATAACAAATACTGTCCCGCAGAAGGAACCTTACCAATCTAACCAGATGAAACCCACCATTTACGACTAATCGGCGAACTTACTTGACAAAACGACTAGCTAATAGAAAATAAACCTTGTTTAGAAAAGAGTAATTATAACCACAAAATTCACAAGTTACTGTATGATTCACTAGAGATTCACGAGAGATACTGCAGAAATTTCAGCAGTAAAATACGATTAAAACATGATACTTTGTAATAACACATCTGTAGAAACGCGTCTTTTAGTAAACCACGAGAATATGCCTTGATTTCCGGTCTTGTACTCGTCCGTGGAGTGACTCGATTGAAGGTAATTCAGACATAGATTTGCCTTCCGAGCTATGTGTAAACGATCGTTGTCTGCCATGTCCAGGAATTTCTGATACGGATACGTGGTGTGCGTCCTGAATTACAAATTTCACAATTCGTCGTTGATATTGCAAGAAGTGTCGGTTGTTTTTTCACGGCGATGTGATATGGCGGAGCTTTGCGCGAACTATTCCCTGAGAAATCTTTGTTTCTGTCTGATCCGTGGTCTGTGGTCTCGGCGTCTGCGCTTCTTGGGGCCTGGCTCTCGTATGTTTTGCCCGGATGTTGATTCGTGCTCGATAACGAATCGAATTGTTTACCACGGTGAGACGCGTTCCGCAAATGTTTGAAAATGCCCGTGATTTTCGGCATCTGCATGTCCGTCAACGTTTGTTCCCAAGCCTTTCGTGTGTCTGGCCCCAATTTTGAGACCATGTTACTCATAGACAAATCGTTTACGATATCTACCTCGGACCTTCCAAACGCGTGCCTAAAATTATTTCATTTCAACCAATTTAATTTATTTCATTTATGTTTAAGAAACTTATTAGTTTCACAGTGTTTATGTTGTTTTTGAATATGTAATTCGGCGGAAATAAAATAATTTTCCATATTAACATTTCTAAAACATTTCTAATCATTGAGTCAAAATATCTGAATTCAAGGTCATGCGAAGGTCATAGTGTAGTAGGTCGTTGAATTCGTCTTGGCGTCAACTATAACCTTATCAAATCAAAAATACATAGGGTCATTCGCAGAAATCAGCGTGTCCATGACTTTTTATTGAAAAAGCAAATTTTTGGAACATTTTTTTTTTGCAGTTTGTAGCCAAGTCAATACTGATTAACTTTTGTTTCAAACGTTTTTTTGTGAGATTATTGGAAATGCCACAAAACTGGTGGATACTTGTGGACTGTAGACCCTGTATATTTGTCCAGGGAGATTGGTTTGTATAAGGCACAAGGGTATGATTGGCGGCTGCTCCTGCGTATATTTTGTTTGTGTTTTTTAATTGATTGATAGTGGCAACTGTGATATTAGTGTTATTATTGTCCGAAGTGCTTGGTTTAACTGGGAGTGTTCTTTTGTCTCAGAGTGGGAAACATTGTTTGCTGTAGCTGTTTTCTACGAGTGCATCCTTTGTAATTCGCTGGACGATTGCCCT
Source organism: Habropoda laboriosa (assembly GCF_001263275.1). Taxonomy (NCBI): domain Eukaryota; kingdom Metazoa; phylum Arthropoda; class Insecta; order Hymenoptera; family Apidae; genus Habropoda; species Habropoda laboriosa. Next base: position 804,145 of record NW_017100524.1, read on the forward strand.
GGCAGTTAATACATTTGACGTTATCTATTCTACCTTTGAACAGGCAGTTTAATGTAAAGATGATTATTTGCACATTTAACACATGTTGGTGCCTTGTTACGGTAATTTTTGGTGTGACCGTACTCTTAGCATCAAATACACTGCGGAATTTCTCGCTTTACCCTTGATGGCTTGAAAGAAATTATCGTCTTTAGTAGTCTGTTAATTTCGAAGATATCTTTGTTTTATCATTTTGCTTCAATTCGACAAAGTTATTTATTGTCCATACTTTATGACTTAATTTTTCGAATTTGTATGCTTGTATACCTTTTAATTCTACCTTGCAGCTTTTGTCTTTGTTAAACTGGTAAGTGTGCTAAGTTAGCCTCTTTTTCTTTTGGGGCTTTTATTACTTTTCTGTAAGTCTCGGGTGTATTTGCTTGGATTCTAATTTGATTATCATGCATTTGTATAATCGTCTACTCATTGTTCGCGGTTTCTTGTAAGAGCTGCTTTAGTGGGTCGATTACCTGTGCTGTTATGAATATCGGCGGTGGTTTGTGTTATGCTATTGTAACGGATAGCTCGCCTCCTGCCGCTTCTTGTTCCATCAGTACTTCATATGTGTTCAGTATATGCATGAGCCATTTGTTGCCTTGGTCGTTAGTGTGGTAGCTAACTGCCGGTATTTGCGTTTCTTGGCGTTATATGAATTCCAGCCGTTTTCTTCTCTTTCGTTATTAACATATTCGGTTCCATACTACATATTAACTAGTTCCGTAACTTGTATGAGTACACTGATTGTTCTTTTGTCACGTGCTTGATTGTCGGTGTAACTTTTTCGAATTTTCATCTGTATTCCATTGCTTCTGTTTTCGAACATTTGTGTGCTAGTAGCCTTGCCGAAGGGCAGGCTATTGGATTGTGCAACTAGACGGCACTAGATATTGTTTAAATTTGCTAAATTATGTACGCGGTATACGTTACGTATTTACTACACCCGCTGTTTATACACGTCTTATTCGCACGGCTATTCGTGATATGCTGCGTCTACACTGGCTAGAGTTGTTCGCGAGCTGTTTGCGAGCTGTTCGCAAACAGCAGAAGCATCGTACCCAAGGAAAGTAGTTTACGGTAAGGTATCGACGATCACGAAACAGGACTTTTCTAATTAAGAGTTTACCGTCAATGTCGTCAATAGCTTATTGTGTCGTTGAGTGTTAATGAAACTCATTTGCGATAATGTGATCATTTTACGTTATACCGTTAGGTTTGGAAAAGAGCAATAATTATTAATTTAAAAAGATTTTGATACGAAGGCCTTTGTCTGTCTAAAGAGGTGTGATGGCCTAATGGCCTCGACATTCCGTCGCGTAGACAAACGTCCGTTCTCATCCCGTGTCATAGTTTGTAAGAAATTATCCTCAAAATAATCATGTTTTACATTTGTTAAGGCAACGCTTTAAGGCACGAACGTGGTAAGAAGCTATTTTTGAGCTCAGGATTTTTAACTGATTGTTAGAATGTATTTAAAGGATTAAGAAGCTTACAGCTTAGACTTTTAAGAAAGTCTCTTCTCTTGTCCTCAGTAGCCTGAAGACGTGTTATAAAACGGGAATTTTCGGAAGGTCATCCAGAAATTAGTTGTAACAACTAGTGTAAGCCGCCCGAAAGGGCATCCGAAGTACCGAGGCCTTCGCCTATACCTCCATTCAGCTTGGTTTTATCTACTCTCTAGCCAAACCCCTGCGAATCCTAACTGACGTAAAGATTTTTTCTCCTGGGTTTCGATTTCTGGGCGTTAGTAATGGTAATACTAACGTCTGTATGAAATTTCAGCCCCAAAATTAGTTATAACAGTCAAGAGACCGAATGATCAAAACCTGGAGGAAATTCGACGTTGTTGCTAAAACATTTGTTACTCTCAACTTATTGTTAGACATCACGAACCCCACCCCAAGGGAAACAGTGTTCGAAATGTCTCTTAGGCACGCTGATTGACAATTAAGTATCCTTGGAAATGACCAATTAGCGTACATGTAAAGAAATAAAAAGTGAGACAACAGTCAGTGTGCGGAGAAAACTAATTAGTAAAATTAGCATTCAGGCTAATCGAATATGTACGCAAGCCAACAAGGAGCATTTAACCTTAATTTGTAGTTAGTTCATTGTTAAGTTTGTGTATAAAGCACAAACTAGAGTGAGAAATCAGTTTCGCGAAGATAGTTCGGTGGTCTTTCGGGAGATAAAAATCAGACGACACTACTGTGCAATATTTGAGGACTAAGGCGGCAAACTTAATAACCGTCACGGCTCCAACAGTCTAAGTCCCTCTTTTTACGGCGTGTAGGTTACGATACGTCGGTTGTTATTGGTGGTGCTTTGACTGAGCAATATTTTCATAGAAAATTGACGTCGTCTTCCAGCCAGATCCAAATCCTGGAGGAAATATACAATCCGTGGCAAATTGACTTTCTTAACGACGGCACTGTTCTGCGTTGACTGCAGTGTAAATCCAAAACCGTGGCTATTTTTTTAAATGTAACATACATTACTTTACATAACATATTTTATTTGTATCACTTTAATTATGAAAAGTAAAAATAACAAATAAGGATTTTATTACAACGATAAAAAGGATTAGCAGGGAGTGGGAAAAGTAGTGGTTCACAATTTTCAATCTTCTTCGAAATGAACCCGTAAGGAGTTACTGTGCTTGTGTTAAACATAGTCTATATTCTGAGGGATTTGATTCTACAAGGTAATAACCTCGTCACGTTCGTTCCGCCGAAGGTTACTTACTTCTTGTGCGTTTCATATAAGTTCGTTGTGTGTGTGTGTGTGGTATTGTCAGTATATGTGCCACATCTCGGGCTAACAACTCTGTTGGTGCGATCATAAAGCAAAGTAAACTGCACACCATCCTAAGTAAATGAAATAGCCTTCGTATTTTCGACCTGAAACACGACGGCATCATAAAGTTTTCATGTTCGTTCTTATTAATCCGAGAAATAAAATTGTCGCCGCAATGAGTCCACTAGAGCAGCTGTTCTCCTCGATTTCCACTCGGTCCCCGCTTTTTTTTTTTTAATTAATTGGTCCACGAGAACGCCAGAAATATTTAACGATTTGCTGTAAAACCGTGCAATCTACAGACGGCTGGTGTGTGAATTTACGATTTCCAGTGTGCCAACGTATTCTATTTCGGATCGTGTTACTAGTGTAACTTCAGTAACTTTGCGGAACCAGTTCGTTTTAGTGTATTACTTGTAACACAATAAAGATATATTCTAAATATAGATATATTCTAGATATATTTTTAAATAGTTTTGGAATAAGTAGTGGCATTCGTGAACATAAAATATCGTTGCAACTATGATGTGTAAGGGTAATTATTAAAATATTTTATATAGAAGTCAAATTATAAATATTAGCTTCAGCGCTAATTCAAACTACGCAAACCTGTTTTATTGATTTGGAATATGGTGTTGCTTTATACTTTAGAAAATTGAGAAGAATTTTTATATACGATAGCTTGAACAATTTATAAATATCTTAATACGTAATACGCATTCACGCTGTGATATGAATCTCTTCGTTCGAAGAAAGAAACCATAGATTTGTAAGAAGAAAATAATGAAACTCCACGTGAAAAATATGATATAGGAGAATACTGTTTTACATATCAATATTCACGATTCCAATATGTATAGCAAATATATTAATTGCAAGATAAGTATTAAGAATTGTAGTAATTTCTTAAACATTTTATAAAAAATGAATTTGTGTAATAAATAAATTAATATATCGTGGCAATGAAAACAATTTTATATTGCCGATTTTGCATTTATATCTTATTTTATATTTTCTAGTTTCGAACCTTAAATATTTGGTTTCTTAACAATAGCATAGGTAATGCAGCGAAAGTTGCTCTATTTTCCATGTCTTAATGGAAGGTCTGAATTTTATTAGCCTGAATTCACAATTTCAAAGAAAATAAACTTAAGGCGAGATTACCTTTAGAATTAATTGGTTTGAAGTACAAAATACAGTCTGTTCCACAAGAGCGTGGACGCGATATCTCTGTGAAAATTAGTTCTTTCTGTAAAAAATTTTATATACATCGAAACTACGTCTAATAAACTAATACGCACTTAACCCCTTAACGCACAGTTTTTTTGAAAAAAACCGGCCAAAAAAAATCAATTTTTTTAATGTAAAAAAGATGCTTCATCGCTGAATACACTACTCCAATCGCGATCAACTTTTTCGTGTGCCCACGCCAGCCGACTTTCGTCGTGCTTCCTTGAAAGCAACGGTTTCGATAATGTACTGCTCCATCAAACATTATTTTCTGTCAAGCAATCTTTTAATGTCAACATCCCTATATTTATGCCCTTTTCACCAAAAAAGCTTGCCCTTTACGCAAGCAAAATGTTGGAATCCTTGAAAATAGCCGGAAGATCACTTTATCTTCCCTTTTCGTGGTACCAATCTCGATCAGGGAGGTCATCGACACATTCAGTTCCTTTATATCGTTGTATCTACTTATTAACGAATTCACGAGATTAATGCATATATTTTTCTGCATTTTTAACACTCATTTTTCGCCCTTTTGGGTGATAACACAAGAAGACTGCCTCGAAACGTGTGGCGTACACGGCACTCATCTCGAAAAGGTCCGTATTTCTCAGTAACAAAAACGATACCAAGAGATTTAAAGCTAATGCGTAACAGAGGGAACTTCATATTTTTATGCTAACACAATCTCTCCCTCAATTGACCTCAAGTTTCGAAAATATCGCGTCCACGCTTTTGTGGAACAGACTGTATTAGCACCGTCGCATCCGTAGAACTTTGCGTACGTAATAGGTATGAATATTTCTCAGCCATTACCTTCATTTCGTTCTTCTGCTTTATATATTCAGGACTGAAAGCCTTGAAATATTATATGCGTTATTATTTGCTAATTATTGATTATATGTACCAAGTACTCGGAAAAGTTCTTGTCGATTTTTGTTGGTCACAATTCTAGAGATTTTTATGATTAGCAACTAATGTGTGCATACGATGCATAACTCGAACTATAAGATACACACCCTGAGTCATTCAATTGTCACATTTTGAGCAGTAAACATCAATCTGTGTATTTTTTTACCTACTTAATATGGCTAATCAAAAACAAATTATTCGTGCGTGTTTATTGCACGAGTTCAAAGTTGGTTTCAACGCATCAGAGGCCTGTCGAGAGATTTGTATGGCATTCGGAGAGGACGCAATAAAGGAACGATGGAACAGGCAATGTGAGCCTGGAGGATGCACCCCGATCTGGAAGACTACTTTCTTTAAATGATGAGGATTTGAGGACTGCAATTGAGACCAGTTCGAAATTAAGCCAGTTCGAGAATTTGCTTGTTGCCTCGCAAGAAATCGCGACGAACCCTCGGTTTGGCGGATTATCGTCATAAACTTGTTCAATTACACTTGGCCGCCAGACCGAGGTACCGGTCCTCTCGCGCGGTGGAAAGTCACGCGGCAACCCCTGGGAAAAACCCAAAAATGGGGGTTTTCTAATGTTAAGCAACAATCCCCTTCCCTTGGAAAGAGCTGCGTCCCACCTGAACAACCTCCTGCAATAAGGAGTCAGCACCTACAACCCCCAGAAGAAATCGGCCACCAATCAGCAACTGGCCGAGCGGATAAAACTAAGGAAACGAGGCAGAAGCGTGTCCTTTTTTGGAAGTCTTGGCAGTTGGTCTTACGAAAATTAATATTTTGATAGTCTCGTGGTAACATCACTTCAAGTATCACTCTGTTGCAAATAAAACTAGTTCTTAGCATTTCACACGGAATAAATCAAGGTGCAACATCACCTCAAGTATCACTCTGTTGCAAATAAAACTAGTTCTTAGCATTTCACACGGAATAAATCAAGGTGTGATTAAACTCGCGTACCGGTTCGGCAATTAAGCATCGAACATTACGCGACCCGAACATTGCTGCTACATTTAATGTAAGTGAAGAAACCAAGAGATCACATCTACATCAGCTAGGAAAGAGATGAAAGATAAGCAAATGGGTGCTTCATAGTTTGACACCTAAGAATAAACTGCAACGACTTACTCATCTCACTCGGTCAAAAACCGAACCTATATACCACCGAAGTTTAACATGTGATGAAAAATGGATCATGTACTCGAATCACAAAAGGTTTTTGATGATTCTTTGCCACAAACACCATAGGTGCGGCTAACCCCAAGAAAACTTTTGCTATGTGTTTGGTGGATTTCTGCAGGAATCATTCATTGCGACTTTTTAGACGTGGAAAAAACTATATATAGGAATTACGAAAACAGCAGCCATCATTGGTAAACTGGCAGAAAGTTTTCGTTTCTTCAGGATAATGCCCGACCCCATGTGACAAAGACGACTCATGACAAGATAGTGGAACCTGGATGGGAGATTATGCCCCATTCACCATATTCGCCAAACTTTCCACCAATAAATTTGCACTTGTTTCTCAGTCTGGATAACCATACGAGAAATAAGCAATTCAACAATGAACGTGATCTGAAAAAAGTGTCCAGGTTTTTTCTCGCTAAAACAAAAGACTTTTGTAAAAATGGCATTGATAAGTTATTAAACCGTTGCGAGAAAGTTATAGAATGTAAAGGTTCATATTTTGATGAATAAAACAAAATAGATTTTAAAACAAAAATTTGTTTCTTTAATTTTTCACATAGAAACGTCAAAATCTTTTCGGGGTACCTGGTATAAATTATACTTACGCATAATTATATACTGTGTTTTGTAGCATCATTCATTATTATTAATGCTTGTATTATTAATTCGCTCAAAAATTTATGAAAGATAAATGTTAAGACAAATGTAGTCAAAGATACCAAAAATAGAAATTAAACTAATTTTATATAGTTATATAATATATGTATAGCGTGTTGCATAGGAAAATCTACAAACTTCTGCAGCATATTTATTAATATTTCATTATACACACTATGAATCTGTTTTAACTTATCGCAAAATTATAACAAAAATTATGTATTGCAAGTGTATTTCTTGCATTCTTGCTGCACTTTCTTTCTAGACGAATGTCGGGTTAACGGGGAAGCAACTTGACGGTAGAGTGTTTGCACGATGTGCTAATAGGTGTATGGAGTTTATCCATATGGAGAATGGAGTTTATTTACCCGCCGTTGGATGCTTCGTATGAGATATAATTACAGGTTCTCACTGATCCTGTGTTTTGTTGCTTAGATTCGATTAGATTTCGTTTACACTGGTTTCGGACTACGTTTCAAACTACCCCATGTTCTTCTTTCTAACTTGTTTTATCTTGAAACTCTGGGGGTGAGTGGTGACGTGATCGGCAAATCAGAGGAATTTCACCCCTTGAACAGTTCTTCCTGGTCTGCAAGCATACCCTCCACTTTGGGATTTCCAAGTTAGTCGAGTGGTTGTATGGTGGTGGGGGAGTCCAAAAGATGACCAGTCCTAACCAGACTTAAACATTGGGGCACTTCTGCACTGCTTATAGCCTGGAAAATATGTTTATGAAACAATTTTTTGGAATTTGGTAAATTTGGAATTTGTAAGACCTACGTGTCTATGGAGGTTTGAACAACTCAACATCCTGCCTGATGCAAATTTTCATGTTGCAATGAATTAAGGTGATCGCAGAATTTATAGGACGATCTTAACGGAGATTTTAGAAGCATGTTTCGTATGTAATACTGTATTTTGATAGATACAACAAAAAATGAACGTGCGGCGCTCTGCATGTAAAACAAAAGGTGCTCGCCAGTCCACCAACCAAGGCGTGAGATTTAAAAGCAACATTTTGAAATCTTTAAACGCGGTTTTTTCGAATTAAAGTTTTCCAACACTCGCCCATGATATTCTCGGAAAATATTGGACCAATTACTTTCTTCTTTATACTGCATACTCAGAGCATCTGTCGCTATTGTCCTATCCAAAATTAAGTCAATATTTTCGAAACTTTGCTTTTCTTGACACCTAAAACTCACGAAAACCGCTGAAAGAAACGTATTTTTGATTTCAACCGATTGTCAGACAATTTTGTAAATTTATGGTCATGGTTGGGGCGGTAACGACATTCTTAAGGATTAAAAAAACGCTTGGTTCAATTTTTTTCTAGACAGTAAAAAGGCCGCCAGTCTTGGGACAAATCAGCAAAGATGTTCGCACGCCACGGTATATAACTCTGAATGTTGTAAACATTTCAAGTCTTCATTACGGATTGTACACAGGCAAAAGGTGAATAAAGGTATACGTAAAGCACCAATATTGTAACTTTTCTTGTCACCTAGAAAAAAAGTCATGAAATCGGCTGAACGATCGACTTTGTAAACTCGAATACCCCTTAAAGGGAGTATTCTAGTTGAGAGCGTCATTTTTTAGGTCTTCTCTGAGATTTTTTTATAAAGAAACCATAAGTCTTGGTTTCTTGCACACATATTTATTCGTGCTTTAAGAATATTCGCCAGTTTTTTAAAGTAAAAATAATTAAAATTGACTAAATTATAAGTTATTTAGTACAGTTCCATTAGAAAAAAGTGTCCCATTGGCTGACATGGTATCGACTATTCTACTTATCCGAAACGAAAAAACCAAAAAGACTTTGGGTTAGGATAAATGTGGCTATGGTGTGCACCAGGATTAAAAAAGTACTGAATATTAAAAAAATGAGGGTACTTTGAAGTTTGAATGTCGATTTTTTCCATTTTTTTTTTCGTGTTTTTTGGGCTATAATATTAGGAAAAAATAGAAATTTGTTGGTCTTTCTAGTTCCTGCGATAACGGCACATCTACTGAACGTGCATGCAAAATTTAGAGTCTATCAGTTAACTAGAACTTGAAACATTATGTCAGCCAGTTCAGAAAATTCAGTTTCTAGAAAAACGCGTTTAAAGTTTTTCATGCCAGTTAAATAAAAATGGTTATACTTTCAATTAATATGTCAGCCCAGGACTATACAGTGGACCTTTCTCTTGTTTAAAAAAGTCCTGCTCAGCTGATTTTTCTTCTCTACGAGCAACCCTAGCCTTCTTGGCAGCTTCTGTCGACCGACTCTCACGTCGCGAAATTACGTATACCTCTGCTTGCTGGCCAATAGTCACACCCAATACAAAAAAGAGTGTACAGAATTGATGAAAATCCCTCGCTGAATATACTGATGGCTAAAAACGTGGCGATCTTGACGGCTGCTGCTTCTGAATGTATACATATACATACACCACCGGCCAAATGTTTGGAATCACTGTGCATTGTAAGTTACACGAAAATTTCCATACATACACCACCGGCCAAATGTTTGGAATCACTGTGCATTGTAAGTTACACGAAAATCAATCGAAATGAGGTAAAGTGCTATTGATCTCCACAACATCAATTTCAGATCCATAAAGAATTAGTAGCAGATTCAATATCGATGTAAATTGGCAGGTGATACCAAACTTTTGGCCGGCAGTGTATGTGTTTTAGAGCAAAAATTCAAATTAACGAATTTAACGATTCGTTATTATTTTGTGTTTCCGCTTCTAATCATCTCATCAATAATTTGTCTGCACGTGAATCTTCGTACATCGGTTTAATTACTTCCAAAATTTTATCACTACCAGTTGATTGTACCTCAGTGTATAATACATACATATGTATATTGTACGTCGCACGCTACGGGCTGTGTGTTCTTTAAATATCTATAACTTCGTTATTTTTGCGAATTCGGGCAAATCCTTACGCAAACACAATTTCGAAAACAAACTTTCCCTCTTAACGGAGTACACCATCGTGAAGCGTCTAAAAAAAGGAAAAATTTCGGGATTGTTTTCCTAGCTAACTACTAAATGAAAAGCTTCAATTTTTTCAGAGGATATAAATGTAACTTTCAGCATTCTTCTCCAATCTGTGAAAAGTAAAAATGATATAAAGTGGAGAAGTTATTACAAAATATCTTCCGCTAGAACATCGATTCCTGGTCGTCATTGCCGGCAAGGATTGGAACGACTGAAACAAAAACATTTTTTTTATCTACAAATAAAAGTATATTACCTGCAATGTAGTGCACGATGTTTTCGATATCTCAGTTATTTAATTTTTTAAGAACGTTAAATCTGTTTTCTCTTCAATCTGCCACCATTTTTATTTTCATTACAATTTTTGGAAAATCTTACACTGCATTGTAGACAATGCATTTTTAATTATAAATCGAAAAGAATTTATTATTTCAGACGTTGCAATCCTTGCCGGCGATGAGAGCGAGCAATCAATGTTCTAACAGAAGTGGTTTCGCAACTAGCGAATAACTCCTTCATTTTGTTTTATTCTTACTTTCTAAAAATTGGAGGAAGGACCTGGAAGTTTCACTTATATCTTCTGAAAAAATTGAAACTTTTCATTTACTAGTTACTTCTAAAAAAATTCACAAACTTTACCTGTTTTGAAACGCATCAGGGCGGTGTACATACCTCCTTAAGTGTTTATGTATGTGTCACGTCGTGGTTTTTCTACGTCCATAGAATACTTCCTGCGGTTGGGCATCTGGTTTACAGAGTATCAAATAAATAAAAGAGTTTTAAACAAGAGTTACTCAAAAGTAGTATAGCTAGGCGTTTATGTCGTAAACCCGAGTCTTCATATGTATCTGTAAACGAATTAGCGTTTTCTTAACTTTTGATTCGGTTCTCATTTTACTGTTTTCTTTATACCTGCATTATTCATATTAATAGAGTTCTATTTATAACAATAATTACTATTTACCCTCTATAACTGTTAATGCTCGTGGTTGTGGCGATGAACTTTCGAGCTTTGTGGATGTTTGCACGATGTTGTGCCGTCTAGATACTGGTTTGAAGGACCACCCAAATGATTGGGACTTGTAAAAACTGATCTATGGTATCGCGTGATGTCAGCTGGTTGCTCCTTGGTTCTCCTTGTTCGTGGTGGTTGAACGACTACTCGACGATTGAACTCTCCGACGTCGCGTCTCAGACGTCCGTGGTTAATTGTTAACGATTGCATTTGCCAATCAGCGTGTCTAATATCGTCTTTACCGCCCTTCCAGTGCGCCCTTAGCGCGCTGTCACCTTGGAAGGGTGGGAGACTGTCGCGAGGAGTGGGCGAAAAGTCCCAAAAATCTGGAATTTCCTCCGGGTGACAAATCGGCAAGCGGACCGTTACATACAGATGTGCCGTTCGGAAATTCGTGGTTTATGGTATGTTCGTAGGCTATTGAGCGCGAGGGACACAAATTACTAAAAATCTAGCAAAGCAATTCTAGTGACCCTCGGAGGAGGCAATGAGACCTGTGCAAGCAATAAACGAAAATCCTCAACTCAAAAATAACCGTTCCCGGTCGATCGTGCCATAAACTGTTTCTACAGAATACTTAACAATAACTCTATGTAACTTGAAAGTTACGTATTCATTTATCTACATTTTATGTTTCATTTTATTTGTTTACTACTATACTATCGCATTGTACTGTTGTACTATTACATTATTACCAGTCATTTTCTTTATAATAGATATTGATTCTTGTTTCTCCCGTTAAAATATAAAATTGTAATCAGCTACAGTATTTCTTCTGACGAACGAAGAAAAATGGGGTTATCGAGCCTTAAAGAAAGAATTATTTTGTTTTATTTTTAAATAGCGATATACGGCTCAGAATTGCATTTTACAAATACAAAAGCAATGTTTATCATAGAATCAACTGCAACGACATTACATGTAGCGGGTTACTGTAGTAAAAAGGAAAGAGAAAGAAACTAGATCAAAGTTGAAATTGGAAATGGAAAAGTGTTTAGTCGAGAGTCTTCTAGTGGATTGATCGGTAAAGTTTTCTAGAAGACTCGTGCCTCAGGCACGAGGGACAGTTGGACTCAGATCAAAGGTTGTATTTATTGGAGTGAATGGATAGGCAATAGCTTGCGAGAAGAATGTAAGTACACGTGTAACCTCTCTGGCAGCAAGTGGAAAAGGTGTCACTAAAACGTTACAACTAATTTCTGATTCATCGTTTGGATATTCCCACTTTATAACACATCTTCACAGTATTAAGGACGAAAGAAGCGTATTTCTAAAAACTCTAAGCTATAAAATTCAATTTCTCTCACCAAGCCATATTTTAATTTTCTAAATACATTCTAACAATGAGCTGAAAATCCTAAACTCAAAAATAGTCTTTTACCACGTCCGTGTCATAAACCGCTACGTCACAGTCAGATTATAAATATAATGACTTTTAAGTTTCAGGGCATTGCTAATACTTCTAAATTCAAAGTATTTATGTACATAAATTGTTCCTATTATCATAAAAATATGTAATTTGTGACTTAAGTGAAAATTGCGTAGCTCAAGTAAACTGCAATAATGATTGATTTAAAAAATTTATTGATAACTGATAAAATAATGCTACGTTAATTATTTTCTTTTGGAACTATCCTTATATTTTACAAAATTCTCAATAATTTTATACTCAATATGATAAAATTGCAGTGCATACGGAACGTGGTAAATTATTTTAGCCATCTTAATAATATAATAATATACAATACTATTAAATAAAATATGATATCAGTGATAATTTATGGAGAAAATGACTGAAAGGTCATTATTGAATGTATGTATATTTTATTGATTTATAAATTCTTCAGAAAATTCAAACCGCATATTTGAAAACCGTATTGTAATTATCTTTTGTAATTAGAAATGATACTCTTCGAAACATCGAAACTAGTCTGCCTTTACTAAATTTATATACGAGTTGCATATTATTTTCTGCATTAATGTGAGTATCTATAAACGTGAAACATTTGATACGCAGCTACAAAGTTTAGGGGTGCACGCGTCTGATACATTCTCGTCTAATTACGAAACCACGGAATCTCATTGTCAGTAATTATATTTACCTTAACGAACGAAATTCGACGTAATGCATCCCTGTAAATCGGTAAGCTGCAGCATTAAATTAAGCCGCGACGCTGTGGCTTTGTTCGCCGCTATCGATATATCGATGTTGAGCAAAATGATCTCCCGATTTTGCGAGTGGACGCTTTAAAATTCGTTTCTTCCACAATATTTGGCGATTTCACAGGAGGAAATATGAACGCGTTAAACCGCATCATAGCAACATCACGCCTATAGACGTTCGATTCTCTCGCGATTAACGTATTACGGATAATCGACGCTCATTTCCCGATTGTCGAAAACAATGAGCGACGAATTAGGAGACGTTAATGCCCCACTACAATTGGGGATGTCTGCGTACTCTACCGATCGAATCTGTTCTGTGAATGTTCTCTGTACCAGGGGCTTTCAAGGGAAGCTTAAATTCCATGCAACCGAGAATTAAAGCTAAACAACCAGCACGGAAGCGATACACAAATACCTCTCCGTGGACGTATTAAGCTGAATTGAAAGAGACAATTTTGTTTCTTGTTTGTGTCTGAAACAAATCTCACTTACCATCTGTAACCATTGTCTTTAAGCAAACTAGAATGTATTTATGATTGGTGGATAAACTGAGTGAAGGAATTCTATAATACTAGCGCAACTCGATTTCGACTTTTGTAGCTGTACTACAATTTAACAGCTTATTATTATTTCTTCATAAATCAAATAAATGTTACGAAAGTTAAATAGAATTGAAAACTTAAATTTTAAACGTTTTTTATTTATATTACTTAAAATGAAAAAGACTTTTTAATAGGTGCAGGAAGTAGTTCATTGCTTTTTTCAGCAAAATTAAAGAAATTATGTACTTTGTTTCTAAAGGAAGTAAAATTTTTTTATTTTTTTAATTTCAAAATATACATGAAATTATGAAAAAACGATGACTTATCTTTCTTATACTATAATTGTAGTGCAAATGATAAAGCAGTGTTTATAAAATGTTTGTGTGAAATTTATTAATTGATTCATTAATTAATTAATCTTTGAGATAACGTGATAGTCAATTCTGAAAACATAGTTTGTTAGGTTTTCTGTAGAAACGGTTTATGGCACGATCGAACGGTTATTTTTGAGTTCAGGATTTTCGTTTCTTGCTTGCACGGCTCTCATTGCCTCCTGCGCGGGTCACTAGAATTGCTTTGCTAGATATTTAGTAATTTGTGTCCCTCGCGCTCAATAGCCTACGAACATACCATAAACCACGAATTTCCGAACGGCCCCGCTTCCCGATTAGTCACCCGGAGGAAATTCCAGATTTTTGAGACCTTCCGTCCACCCCTCGCGACCGTCTCCCACCCTTCCAAGGTGACAGCGCGCTAAGGGCGCACTGGAAGGGCGGTAAAGACGACATTAGACACGCTGATTGGCAAATGCAATTGTTAACCATTAACCAATCAGCGTGTCCCAACAAATTCCCTCTCACGGACGTCCGAGACACGCGACGTAGGAGAGTTGAGTCGTCGAGTAGTCGTTCAACCACCAAAAACAAGGAGAACCAAGGAGGAACCAGCTCACATCACGCGTTAGAAATAGATCAGTTTTTACAAGTCCCAATCATTCGGGTGGTCCTTCGAACCAGCATCTAGACGGCACAACATCGTGCAAACATCTACAAGGCTCGAAAGTTCATCGCCACAACCACGGGCATTAACATAGTTTAGAGGAAAACCTGTTTTAAAATTTTCATTAATGTTTAGGATAGCAAGATATTCCAAGCTTGCCATACGAACGAAATATTTGCTATTTTTGAAGATTTGAATATGTCAGATTCTAACATGTCATTAACTTCACAATCGAGGGAATGTGAAAAGCTTAATTGATATTTTAAGCACGTAACTTCTCCTGCTTTCTATTGTATACATATAGCAATGGTCGCATCGTAATATTATTCTTCAGACCAGGGACTAGATGAATACATACGTAGACAATAGCAGACAACCAGAACTAATAAACTTTGCACACTCGATATATGTACATATGTACTTATACTTGACGTGAACAACGTTGTTAACACATTCACGCCGGGTATTTTTTCAATTCAAATGTACTCGACGCCCGACCATTTTATCATTTTGATGAGATCTTAGGATTCGCAATGAAACAATCAGTTTTTCTATATGATCATTTATATTTTTAATTAATATTGCTAATAAAGTGAAAATACGTTAATTAGAACTTTTTTAATGTGTTATATTTCGTGAAGCATGCAAAGGTGCTACGTCACAAAATTTCTTTTGTTATTCGCTGCAAAACAACACATCTTGTTTCGACGCGATTCTTAAACTTTATTGTTTCAGGGTATCGCGTCTCTCACACGCCAAATTAATATTGCGTGAGTGTTTCAATGTTTGAATATGCGTGTGCAAGTGTGAACTGTGACGTGAACTGCATTGTTGATCCTTTGGAAACTTGTTTGACATAGCAGGCGCGTTGGGCCCTTCGTACAGTTTTATATTAAACTATCGTGAGGGGGTGGCCTATGCGGACGAATAGGAGTTGTCCCTCGTCCTCAGCTGTCCTCCGGGAGTAAGGGGTGCGCAGCTCACCCTGGTTTTCCCTAGTTGACGGGGTGGGGATGTGCGGCCCAGTAGTCCAAACGGGACTGATCTGTGTGTGTCTGTATGTGTGAAGTGGCTTTACGACACTATTGCTATTGAAGGAAATGTACGGGCGCCAGGAAGGCGTATGGCACGCAGAAGCGTCGAATTTCTGCGTCCATAAACACTTTCTGGTCCTCGACATCGCTTCGAACGGAAAAGTAAACACAAAAGAATTGAAATTAGAAACCCTCAAAAATAGCAGGCCTGGTCGTCCGTGTCAGAAAATCAACGGTTGCCTTTGCGACGCAACACCTTTCTTTTTTCTTGATATAGGCACTAGTATATGCTTGGTCATTTCTCCAGATAACCTATATGGTGCATTCTTAGTATTAGTGCGCTTTTTCGTAAATGTTGATGGAAGAGATAGATATATCATCACTTTCGCCAGATGCTCCATCAATATCTTTCGAGCCATTCATTTACAACGTGTAATAGAAAGTCATTAACTTTTGGCTTACTGTCAGAAAAAGTGCTCCGACTCGGAGTAGGGTGGGCGTAAAATTAATTGAGCGTTTCTACGTTTCCACAATAATATACTTTACTGAAAGTCTGTATCTTCGTCGAGCGTCGTTCGCAAAGGTATACGTTGAGGGTCTCGGGAAGAGCGAGGACGCGTCGTCCTGCCGATCCCTGTTCTCCCCTGCGCGCACAGGCCCAGGGAAAAACCCAAAGGGGCGAGTCACCCCCACCGAGCGCGCTAGGCCTGGCTTCAAGACGCTTGCTTCACCATCTTCGGGACGGATTTTCTCACATTACTGTTGTTATTTATTGATTTAAAAATGATAAAGTTATTGCGGATGAAAATCAAAGTCACAATACAGTTACTGTTTACGTATTACATACATTGTGTATTGTGTCTCCAGTGGCACTAAATGTCAAATAAAGTATAAAACGGGATATCTCGTTTCCTGACGTCAATATGTTAAGAGACGCCCCCGAAATTTTATGACTTTTCAGGATTGCACAGTGCAGTTTCTCCACTTACTGAAATTTTCTACAAGGACTCGCTATTGTTATAAACCAATTTTATGTTGACAAATAAGTATTTTGTTCGTATTTGATAAATAATTTGCTTCACGAGCTGTGTAGGAGCCTATAATGATAGCTAACCAACAGTTAGTTGGTTAGTTACTAATTTTGTTATTTGCATGAAATGCGACAATACAATTAGACGTGTCTAACCAGGTATATACGACATTTTCTTCTTCCAGAAAATTGTTGCTGAGAAATTTTTCACTTTCATAAGCACTTCTGGTCTCTTTCGCAATTTGTTTATTATTGCTAAATATTCTTTTTTACAATAGAAGCCCGGAGGGGCTGTAGATCTAAACTTTTAATACTGTTTCGAGTTAATGTTATTGAGGTAAATGAGATATTGTAGTCACACGCGATGTATTTTCAAATTTAACAGAAAATATAAATTAGCACTAACAAAACGGCGCAAGGATACAACAGTTACAGCTGATATGTACAAGATCTAGCATGACAACAGAAAAGCTGAGGGTTGTAAGTAAAAAGCCTTTCTTTATGTGTATACAGTTGAAAGAGAAGGAAAAAAATAGAAATAGAAAGAGATAGAAATGTTAGAAAATTCGCCATATGAATCTCGAAGGTTCTACAAAATCGAATGAGGAGACTTAAAAAAAATTACAGGACAAAAGACATAATCGAAAGTTTGGAGAAATCGGAAAACGTTGGACATACATAGCAGCAGTGGCATAGATGCCACAATATAAAATGTTGCACCGCATATTTCAGGGCAGTAGCAATAATAATATAATTACTTCCTCCAAACGGTCTCAGTTTCTTATCACACACACTTCACATTAAATAACTATAATTTCATTCATATCCT
>NW_017100524.1:821849-839573 GCF_001263275.1 Habropoda laboriosa
CATGTAATTCAAATGCATTTTTCACAACGTTTTTGCATGAGTATAACTTAAAATATAGATCAGAAAAGTATTTATCATAAATTGCTATTTATTGTATTTTATTTTACTTTATGTTTTGAGATCTTACACAGTTCACAATGCCGATTATAACACAAATAAAAGAATTCTTACAGTGGGTAAAAAAGGTATTTACACACCCTATTTTCTCGAAATAACTATTTATAAAAAGCGAGAATATCATTAAACCATATTTTATGATATTGTATCACAAACAAAACAGTATGTGTTAATAAAAATCTCGAAAAATTAGAAACAAAAAATTAAGTTAGGAAAAATTTAAATTTTGTAGTCAAATAAGTATTTGTACACGAACAATTTCATCAGTAATTCACGTATTAGTTGATATTGATAACTTCACAGTAAAATGTAAACCGTGTAAATGTAAACAAAGCGTTTAGAAAGACCTAGCAGAAGTCCGTGGTTCAATTTACGATTACAGTTCTTAAGGTAATCATGCCGCTGAAAAAAATCTGAATTATCATTATCTACGAGAGAGAGGATCGTTTTATTGCGTAAAAGAAACCACAGTCACCGTGAAATTTGAAAAAAATTGAACTTAAATTTTTGAACCGTAAGATATGTCATTAAAAAATATGGAAAAACAGGTAACGCAGAAAATAATAAACGAATAGGTTGTCCAAAAATAATTAGTACGAGGGATCTGTACCGGAACACCGGTTCGAATAACTAACTCGACGTTGCTTTTCGGCACGCTGCACGTCAACTTAATGAAGAGCAACTGATTAAAATGTTTAGTAGTTTTAGGTCGACGATAAATGGAGATAACCGTGAATCAATCGGTTCGTCAGATGATCACGATTAATACTTGAATCGTCAAATTGAAGTTGAGAGTGGACTAAGTTGAAGTTAAGATATCGCGGGATAATTTTAGAGATGTCTAGAGACCGTCGATCAAGATACTCTAGAGACTGCTGTCAAAAGACTAATTTTGATTAGTTTCTGGCGTGTTAATTTATTCCTTCCGATAGGCAAAGTGAGATGATGATTGGTAGTTTAAGGATTCCTAGAAAAGGGAAATCAATCTCCTAAGAATTTGTGGAGAGGGAAGGCACGGAGGTGCGCTAATGGTAGGCTTTCCCGACGAGTGCCAAAAAGGGGCACGGGGCCTTATACCATGGCAGGTAGGTTGTAATTGTGATGGGCGAGGCCCCATTATACAGAAAATTAAGGAACGTAGTTTGTGGCAAGGTATTGACGGTAATTAAGTGCTTACCGTCCATGTCGTCAATAGCTTATTGTGTCGCTGAGTGCTAATGAGACTCATTGCGATATTGCAACTTTTGGACTTTTCTACCATTCAGTTTGGAAAAAGTACATTTTTAATTTAGAAAGATTGGAAAGAATTTGGATATGCGAAGAGATGTGAAGGCCTAATGGCCTGGACTTTCCGTCATAATGACGGAATAGGATCAAGGAACAATCACCATAACAGTGAAAAAGGACAATTCTATGCTCAGACTGCAGTTACTCATATCGCTACAGCTATAGACAAGGTGGTTAATGCTCAAACTGTGAGAAATATTCTTCGTAATTTATGGCTATGTGACAGAACTACGAAAAAAGTGTCTTTTATAAGTGAGACAAATAGACAAAAGAGATTGAAATTCGCCAAAACAAATATAAATAAGCCAGCGGAATTTTGACGAAATATAATTTTCTCCCACGAAAGTAAATTTAAGTTTTGGATCAGATGGAAGAAAATTCGTATAACGAAAACCTAATACGGAACTGGAGATGCATTACGTCAAACAGAGTCGGAAATATTTCTTCATTGAAGACACAATGAATGTTCTGAGTTCTATTGATGTGTCGCGTGATAATTTATTATCCAGTGCAACAAACTTGGGCATCAGTGTCACGTTACGCTTTCAATAAGACTACGATCTGAAATATACCGCGAAGAATACATGTTTGTTGTACAATGTACGCAGGAGGCTAATAGCTCCGTCACAGTCACCTGATTGAAAATTTCTGGAATTTACTAGATTTCCAATTGTGGAAAACTAGAATTTCTAATACAGAAAATTTGAAAAAATGAATATCTGAACAATAGCAAAAGAATTCCGAAAGAAACTACAAAAACATTGGTTGTATCCATGCCAAGAAAATGGCAGGTGATTATTGACGCTAACGGAATGCACACGCAATATTAAAACTTGTTAAGTTGTTGATTTCAGAATTAGTATGAAACTTATCTATACCTTATTAATAAAATCGTTCGTGTGCAAGTATTTATTTGACTACGAAATTTTTATTTTTCCTAGTTTATTCTTTTGTTCGTAATTTTTCGAGATTGTTATTAACACATATTGCTTAGTTTGTAACAAGTTATCAAATAAAATATTCTCTAACAATATTCTTCTTGTACATAAATAGTTATTTCAAAAAAATAGGGTGTGTCGCGTCGCG
Source organism: Habropoda laboriosa (assembly GCF_001263275.1). Lineage (NCBI taxonomy): Eukaryota > Metazoa > Arthropoda > Insecta > Hymenoptera > Apidae > Habropoda > Habropoda laboriosa. The sequence continues at coordinate 824,340 of NW_017100524.1, forward strand.
TTCTTTTGCGATGTTCAAAAGGAAGCTCGCGGTCGCGATTGTCACCCGCCAAATTAATCTTGGGTAACTAGTTCAAAATCTATTTTGCTCGAACGTTAGCAAAACGTAGAGTGCGTCACGAACGATTGACGACTTTGTTTCAAAGACTCGAATTGTACTTGAACGGCTGGAGAGAACATCTTGTTCACACGAGAGAATCTTTCGAATGTGTTGTGTCTCCTCGAACGGTTGGATATCTAGTGGTGTTCGCTCGATGGAACCTTTTCTGAATCTCTCGATTCCCGAATTTTTCTGGAGTCCGCAGTGACTCCTCCACAAAGTGCCAGAAGGCACGCTGATTGGTTTTTCACGTACGCACAAATTACCAATAAACGTGCCCCTTGAGTGTCACCCTTCCATTGCGCCCTTAGCGCGCTTTTCCTTGGAAGCAGTGGGGCCCTACCTGCGGGTGCGTGGAATCTTCGCTGTCCTTCGGTGACGCGTCGGAAATTCCCGCCAGGTCAACCCTCGGCCGAAAGTGCCGTTATACGCGCGTGAGGATTGACCCTTCAGTAATACCTGGTTTATGACATGTCTTCCGTTATTGAGGACGCGGAAAAGTCGAAATTCTAAAGGCATTGTTCGGTAAGAAATTACTTATTTTTTCGCGGAGCTGCGAAGCGTCTTTGTTCTCAAAAATAACCTTCTCGTGCAAGCGTGCCATAAACCCGGTCAACGAAGACCCCATGCGTTCCGTACCTGCGCGACGGAACAGGATGTGCAAATCCTTTTTTTTGTTAGAAGTGAGACACCGCGGAAGCAACGAATAATGGCACAATTTAAACCAAATGAAATCACCACGTGCTTGCATCAAGACCTATGAATAAACCGGAAACACTGAATTGCTAACAATGGAAAGAAATGTTTTGAAAGAGTGGCGAGCATGTGGCGCCACTTGACAGTGGTTCACTATGAGGCCCCGCACGCGGGAGCATTTCTAACATTTTTCACCCACTGTATTTGCTAGCACAAAATGTAGTTGTGTCGTGGACGTTGAACCAATGCTACATTCCAGCAGTCTTGACGCTGAATCTCTCGCTGGTTCGATTGGAGAGGGTTTGTTAGATACTGGAGATGATATATTAAGGGTATTAAAAAAATTAATTATAATTCTAATTTTCTTTTTAATTTATAAGACTGATTAATCTACGACACGTTAGCTTTTCTTACTTAACACAGTACTAAACCAATAAATAACTGGCACCTAGATGCATAGTCAGCAAAAACAATCACAAGTCCGTGGGTTAATCTTTCTTGATGTGGACCATGTATGAGTTTATTTCAACTGTGTTAGATGTGTTAGATCTGTCTGTGTACTGTATGAGCAGAATGAATGTCTTTGTAAATATTTCTTAACTGTCGTGTATGAGGCGGAATGTCGATTTTTATATAAAAATGTAAAGGGTAGGTGATGACGAAATGTACGAATCGCAGTACAAGTTTGTGTCTCTTGTATGTACTACTGTCCTCCGCAGCCCGCGAGCATACTGTTCACCCTGGAATTTCCAAGTTGTCAGACTGCCGGTATGGCGTCGTGGCGAGGGTGTCTGGCCCAAGGTGTGGCTGGTCCTAACAGGACTCATATATTTGGAGGTTATGCAGTGGCTGTGCGTGTCAATTGCTATTGAGTTTTTACAAATATGCACCAGAAAGGCGAATAATTTGCAGGAACGCCGAGTTTCTGCGTCCATAAAACACTTTCTGGGCCTCGATTTTGGATAAACGAAGATTTAATTAAAAAGGATCTTTAGAAAGAGTGGCACTCGAAAATAGCGTAGATGGGCATCCGTGTCATAAAGTCAAAACCTCAACAAATATGTTTCGTATTAAAATAACATAAAGCAACAGAATATTTGAAAGTTCGAAGTTTAAAAACACTTAATACGAATACTAGAAGTGCCAGTCCTAATACTTAAATATTTTAAATATTGTTCCATACTTGTGTTAAAAACATCATTCTTAAGCTATAATAAACAGTGTCCTCAAAAATAATCAACTTTTATTCGTATCATAAAAGAGCAATACAATGTTCTTGATACTTTAGAAATTTGCAAAGTAGCTTACTCTGAAAAATAGAAACGGGCAAAAATGTACAGACGTCGATAAGAACATTATTTCGATGCACATGCATTTGACTTTCACAAAGATTACAGAAAATGATGTTCTACATAAAATTTCGATTTTTAGACGTTCTCGAACAATTCGAAATTTTCTGCGCAGACGGTGAATGCGCTTATAGTGTGTACAAAAGCTGGCGAACATTTTCAAGGATTTATATTTCCTAGCAGCATCGGTTTTTCGAAGAAAATTCTTTCCTGAAACACGGTCATGTGCAACTAGGAGAGATGGTTTCTTGCATTAGTTCTCTAAAGCATCTGTAAAGTACAAATGAAAATGCCAAATGTAATCATTTTTTAATGTGAATTTTCCACATTATTATTCTTTGCATTTTATTTTAATTTAACTCAATTAACTACCTGTTCTGTATAATGTTAGAAACCTAAGATTGCCGCTTTTTAGACCACTGTTCACTGGCCCTCGTGAGACGCGACAATTAAAGAATAATTACACTTAGGAAAACAATTTAAGCATTGTTTTGAATGTCAGTATTCATACTGCACAAGATGCTTCGCTCACGTTATACTTGTTACCATTGCAGTGTTCGAATTTTTGTAGAATAACTTTTGACAGTCATTAAGTATAATGGTTCCTCCTTAAATGGAAATTAAACTTTATTAAATTACTCTTGGCAGTAAACAAGAATTGACAGTTAAGGCTTCGATAATTTTTCATCAAGACCTATTATCATTTATATTTTACTTTCGAGAAAGTCCCTTTTAGCAAAATATACATTGCAAAAAATGATTTTTAAGTAGTTAAGCAAGTACGCGCAAATGAGTGGTACGTCAACCAGTTTTAATGAAATTTTTGTACATATATTGACGTTCTCAAAAAATATACAGGGTGGACCACCTCAATTATTTTCGTTATTACTGGATCGATCAAAATTTTTTTGTCACAGATAATACGATTTCAAAGGACCTTCAAGGTGACGACCTTAGATTTTGTCTGTCTTTTTTTAAAATAAGTTTTCCAGGCTACTTTCAATTTTTTTTTGTCTATTATCTAGCAGGCATTGAGACGAATTCAACGGCTACAATATAATACATCTTTTTATATATATTTATACATGAGAATGTTAAGCGTGACCTTGAAAACTTATTTAAAAAATTGAACGTAGAAAAAATGTATGGTCATTATCTTAGAGATCCTTTGAAACCTTATTCTCTGTGATCAAAGAAATTTGGAGCGGTCTATTAATAATGAAAATAATTGAGGTGGTCACGTTAGATGGACCACCCTGTATATGTATTAAACAAAATATTATGTGTGAAACTTAGATAGATAGATTCCTTGGCTAAACGTGTAGGAGTAGTAAGTTTATGAACTCCGTGTTACTCTGCAAAAACTCCATTATAAATTAACATCAAATAATAAGGTGCAATACAATTTATATACTTACTATTCTATTTGAAAAAATAAACTGTACAAATTCTATCCTTTCATGTAACAATTCAGTTTCTAGAAAAATAACAGAAATTCATCAAGTATACAGAAACATTACCATACGTTGTTTAAAGGGGTATATGGTTATTAGACTACTAAAATGAACGGTTTCTTTTGGGGTGGATTGAAGTGCGACTGGTAAGTCAAACCATTTGCACTTTTATGATTCCAGTTGAATGCAAAATTGTTCCAAATGGGTATTCTCTAACTCGAAATCTACAAGGTGGAACTTTGTTGAAAAATATTGATAAAAATTCGCGAAGTTTTTATATAGACACAAGCGGTGTTAGTGCTCGTGGTTGTGGCGATAAACTTTCGAGCTTTGTGGATGTTTGCACGATGTTGTGCCGTCTAGATCCTGGTTCGAAGGACCACCCAAATGATTGGGACTTGTAAAAACTGATTTATTTCTATTGCGTGATGTGAGCTGGTTGCTCCTTAGTTCTCCTTGTTCGTGGTGGTTGAACAACTACTCGACGACTCAACTCTCCGACGTCGCGTCTCGGACGTCCGTGAGAGGGATTTTTGTTGGGACACGCTGATTGGTTAATGGTTAACGTCCCAAAAATCTGGAATTTCCTCCGGGTGACTAATCGGCAAGCGGACCGTTACATACAGATGTGCCGTTCGGAAATTCGTGGTTTATAGCATGTTCTTAGGCTATTGAGCGCGAGGGATAGAAATTACTAAAAATCTAGCAAAGCAATTCTAGCGACCCTCGCAGGATGTAATTAGACCCGTGCAAGCAATAAACGAAAATCCTGAACTCAAAAATAACCGTTCCCGGTCGATCGTGCCATAAACCGTTTCTACAGAAAACCTAACAAGCGGTATAGTATTATATAGACATAAGCGTATTACATGTATCAGATTTTGTTCGTTGCTTTAATTTTCCTTTAACAAACAAAAAGATGGAGCAAGAATGACACAGCTGAAGTACACCGAATGATTGGAATATTTCTTAGGAATATAGAAAATAAATGTATCCAGTAAAAAGAAGGGAAACTTCCAAGGTGGATGTTGCAGATTGGATATTCATAGATTCGAACCTAAGCTCGTAATCACACCTATTTTACGGATATTAGGCGATCTGTTTCCGAATCGCAGGAAGCTATATTTATTGTGCCGTAGGACTTCTGTAACTCGATAACGTCAAAGGTATTATACATATATAGAATGGGGTTAAGTGTAAGGTTATCATTGGTGGAAAGTATAAGCTTATAATTCAAAAAGCAAGCAATTCAATTTTCTTATGTACATGTACATATATCTCGTCGGTTTATTGGCAAAAGACACTGACAATAAGTCAGAGATTAAATTTAAATGCTTTGTTTCACATAACTGAATGACTTAATTTAGTTAAAAAATTTTGTATTTATTATTATATTGTGATGTAGTATGTGTTACCAGTTTGCAAAGGGGTAATTTTTGTATTTTTTCGCAGTGAAGTGAAAACGAGCATTTTTATTACTTAAAATTAATGTGTTTTACCAATGTACCCACGATTTATTAGATTTATTCTCGTTTTCAAACGGAATGTAATTGTTTGTGTAGTGGACGCCCTAAGTTTTACGAATATATTACACTTGATTGCAAAACAAATTGTTACGGTTGGTGCTGTTTTCGTCTATTTATCCTTTTAAGGCGTTGGCTTTGTGACATGGACACCTACCTATGCTATTTTTAAGTAATTCTTATTTATTCGATATTCTTTTAGTCAGATATACTGCCCCATAAAGTTCTTTATGGACGCAGAAACGTAGAATTTAGAAAAGCAATATGCCTTGATAGTGCTTTACTTCTGAATATTCAATAGCGATTAACGGATCGTGAAGCCAGAACGTGACATATAGGCACTTATGTAGGTCCCGTAAGACCGGTCGCCTCTTGGGCCAGACTCCTTCGCTACGGTGCGGCGCCATTGCACCACTTTACCAATTTGGAAATTGTACCAGGGTGGGCGCTCTGCTCGCGAACCATGTAGGACTGCAAGGGGTGAAATTCTCTTAATTTATTGAACACGTTATCGCCCACTCCTAGACTTTTAGGATAAACTAGTTTAGGAAAAACGTAGTCTAAAGGTTGTACATTCTTAACATTTCCTCCAAACGTGGAAACCTCTGCAGTCTAATCTAAAATAAATTCTATAGTTGCCAAGTCTGAACTTTACTCTAAAACTCTTAACTCTATCTCCAAGTAATATTTTCGCCTTTAACTCGGAGTGAAACTCTAATTAAGTGGAACAACTCCATCTTTTGAGAACTATCCAACAGGATAAAAATGAACTCTTTAACCCTTTTAACCCTCCGCATAGGTACTGTGCCGGAGTCATTTTGACCCGCTGTTCGAGAGCGATAACGCATACAGTGACAGAGCTGTTTGTGTAAGTCGCAAAGTGACGATCACCTTGCCACCACCACAAGTCCATAACGGGAAGTGTAGAAACAAAGGACACGAATTAGTTTCTTGTAACGCTCTGAGACGAGCGTTGAAAAAGTCGATTTTTATTGTTTCTTTTTTTTCATCGAACCCAAAAAAAGGAACTCCACTTAGAGAGTTACATGGTTTTACATGGTTTCTATTATTAAATATACTTCTGTATGCGATTATTGTAAGAGGCATGTCTGTAACACTCATTCTACACAAAACCGTATAATTATATGTAATATATTCAATAATATAAGTGTAAAATAAATACAGGTAACCCCCGTATAACAGTGCTGTACGAAACGAAGAACTAATACAAAAAAGGGGGTTAGGTTCCAAAAATGAAAAAAAGCATTATTATATTTTTATAATTAAGGGAAATATCTTTATTGAAGCAACTTCCACCAAAAGTATAACATATTAATGTGTATTAAATAAAAATAATATGTATTTTTTTATTTCCGCCAAGGTTGAATAATACTCACCTGAAAATTTTTAATCTATGTATAATGTAGTAAAAAGAAAAGCACAATGTTTTAAAATGTATGTACTTAATATTCCACGAACAAAGTGAATTTAAAATTCTAACAAATCTTAAAATTCTACAGTCAAATCCGATACGACATCCACGCTCGAATGAAAAATTTCAATTCAGATATCTTTTGCTCTTAAAAGCTTTTATTACGTTCCGTGTTATTCGGGGATGTCCCTAATTTCAAATGAAATATCTTTTGCTTTTAAAAGCTCTTGTGTTCCATATTATTCGGGTATTTCCTTAATTCTCAAACCGTGTTAGGTGTAACGTAATTAGTGAAACCGTGTTATAGAAGTCTCTTTCTTTTATAATTCACAAGATTATTATTCTTTCGTATAGATATAACGAAAATTTAAACGTAATCCAAAACCGAATAATTATTAGTATATCGGTAACGGTCTCGAGCTCCAACGACCGCCGGTGATTAGTAGAGTAGATATCTGTAAATAATTTGAGCAACCGTGAATATGCATTACTAAAATATCCATATGGGTCAAAACTGATTCTGGTACAGGACTCTGAATTGCAGTTTTCGAATGGTTAATCTCATCGGTGGATTTTGGCCGATTCGATTCATATGCGGAAAATCTTTTCGGCCGATATCGACCAGCATCACTCGGTAGCTACACAAAATTTCTGGCTACTGTGAAAACTTCATTTAAATATCTCAAAAAATGTGGTGTCTAGAAGGTTTTCTTCTAATAAAGTGTTATTTCTAACAACACACGGGCGTCTTACGTCGGGAAGAAAAGGGTTAAAGCAAGGAAACTGCGTCTCTTATATTCTACACTAGTCGACACCAAACGTGCAAACTTTCTAGCGTCAACCTAACTTTCCACCCAAAGAAGCGCAGGGAACATACTGACATAACCTGTTTGCAGAGAGTTATTAACGAGGATCGTAAAATTGCCGGTCGTTTATAGTGTGTAGCGTAAAGAAATATGCAAGGAACAATGTTTAATTTTTATTGAAATTAATATAATAATGTGAAAATATTGTTACAGTTTCTAAATATAAGTTTTATCTGTGACAGTTACATTAGTTTCAAGAATTATCTACTGATACATAAATGTTGTCTTATGTACTTCGTTTACAGCCAGTATAAAAAGCGTGGTACTTACTACAGATCCTTGTAGGACTCCGTTCTCTACATTTACTTTCTCGGAAAAGAAACTATTCGCTCTAACTCGGACATTTCTGAATGTTAGGAAGTTTTTTATGTCGTACAACATGTTTCCCTTTATATTGTTGTGTATTAATATTTTAAGTTTTCTAGTTCTCCAGAGCATGTCAAATGCTTTTTCTATGCTAGGCATATTGCTATTACATGTTATCTTACAGGTATATTTCACATACACTGGATTCTATGTTTATTAGGCAATTGGTTGTAGACATTTTTCTTCTAATGCCGCTTTTTTGATATTCAGTTGTTAGATTCTAGATGTGGGATTAGTCTATTGTTGATGATTTTTTCAAGGATTTTACACATTCAGACCCAGAAAGATATGGGGTCTACAATAACTTTTTTTCTTGGATTTATCCTTTGACGGTTATGGTGAGGTAAGAGGAAAGAGATAGAGAAGATAGGCAGAAAAGGAAAAGGTTGTACGGCGTTTCGTCCTGAGCCTCTTGGTGGACTCGTTAGTAAGGGTACCTAGGAGACCCATGCCTAAGACTTTGGGGAACTGTTAGACTCAGGTCAGAAGTTGTATATATACAAACGGAAGCCTATAGTGAGCACTAGTGAGAATTGGTGGTTAGTCCGTCCCTCTGGTGGTCAAGTGTAGAAGGTGTAGCGCCACAACCTTTTCCTGGTTTAAGAATTGGTATTATTGTGTATTCTCTCCATTTGTCAGAGAATATTTTGTGCTGGCAGATGTAATTATATGGGGTGTCCCCAAAATCGTGGTACAGCCGACCGGGTGATGATTCTACATGCAAAAATAAATTGCAAACAATAACATTTTTTCATTTAAGGCTTCGTTTTCGAAAAAAATGAGCTTGAAAATCTGCCAGGTACCCGTGTATTATCTGCAAGTTTCGAAGTATGAAACTTATGTTTCTGCATGTGTTTATATTATTAAACATAGACTTATATCAGGATGACTCCTGTAGTCAGGGGACATCATTTTGATTCGCGGATCGCTTCGTTCTACACTCGTGAATAATAATGATTACTGGGCTTATAGTCCACACATAAATTTCGACTTTTATTACGCACGGTTCTATGTTAGCTACCGAGCGAAGTGGAACACATCTGTTCTCTGTAGTGAAGGAAACACGACTTTAAACTAAATTTTTACTTATTAGAAAAGTAGTTGATAACATTATTCTTGAAGGTTACGACTTTTGGAGAATAATTTTTCCTTCAGATATTGTTCAAAGTACCTGAAGCAACTAAATGCTTTTCCATTCTTACATTAACTAACTCATTTTTAAGCTTTTTATGGAATTAAATTTTATTTTTTTGAAATTAAGTACAAAAGAAAAACTTAACTATTTTGAGAAATATTACCAGTTAATATCATAAAACAAAAGTTTAAAAATCACTAAAATTATTGCAAAAATTAGTTTACTATTGTTAATTAAATGTAGGATTATGGACAATCAGGAAAGATCCTTTTACGTTGGCTATCTAAATTCGGGGGTTTATAATTGAAGCAATTTCACGGATACTTCTCCGCAGCCAAGTTTACTCCATTTTCTAAAGATAATGACTAAGTCATCGATCTCCGTCACACTGTCTACGCCACGCCGTCGCTTACCAGTGTGCTTGAAACCGCTTCGCCAGTTACACAAAAGCAGCTACGTTGGTTTTCTGTTTTCTGTGTACGGTCAAGTTAAACGCCTTTGAATTCCACATACCTTCTTCTCCTCTCACTGAGGAAAACTACGGTTTTTGGTACCAAGAAAGTAATTAATGGTTCTTTGAAAAATCAGTGGAAAACGTTATCGCTCTTATCGATGTAAATCTGTGACTAAAGAGAGACGCGAAATTATAATTGGAAAAAAGAACTTTACAACATTTTTTTATTCAGATACCATTAAATCCTACTGAAGCTTTAGATTTGTTTTAATGTAGAGTTTAAAAAATTTTAAAAATGTATTCATTTATAAAAGAACAGTATTATATTATTTCTTTTGAACTACACGTATGATTACCATTTTTTGTAAGTTTGTATTATTATTACATATTGCCACGATCTTATCACCATTAGATCAAACCATAAATTCGTGTCGAAAGCGAAAAATATTTTAATGAATATCCAGGAAAATTCTACAGCGACGACATAATGGTTTTATCAAAAAAAAAAGTAGGAAAAAGTTATGGAACGACATGGTGCTTACGTTTTTTTTTTTTTTTAATCAAATTTAAAACTGTTGGAAATTGTTCCGCGGACCACCCGCGGAATATTCTTAGAAACCCGCCGGTTTTATATTTCACCCGGGTTAAGCATTCGTTCGATAGCGGCTAGCAATCTGGACAAAGGAAGAAATCATCCGGCGTGCAGATTGCTAGTACGTTTCATGACATACAAGTTAGAAAGCTGTTTTTGAGAATGTCTCTTTATTCGTTAATCCCTTAAGGAATAGTTTCTTTGCCTAAACGTCGTTTACGACCTCAACAGCTAATTGTACGTGTCATAAAACGTGAGTTTCTAAAGGGCTTCGGGACAGAGGCCCGGCAGGTCTGGTGGAAATTTCCGTTATGGTTTCAAATGTTTAAACTTTTGCTGACCTCCACCCCCTCTTGTCATCGCCTAGTCCGCAAAGTATAATTGGCTAGCACCAATAGCCAATAGGCGAAAAGGTCACCTCTTCAGAGCTTTCCTCCTTATTGAAGAAACTGGAGAGGAAAGTCTAAGTCCAAACACCAAAGAGAACAGTCCACTTTGAAGAACCAGAAGATACTCAACAGGAGTATCTAGAACACATACCATCCAGTCTCGCGTCAATCACTTTCATTGTTAATCTTTGTAATATAAGTAAATATATATATAGTTAATTTAAAAGTTAACTCAGTCCAACACAATCATCCTGGACCTTCAAACAATTCGCCAGGAAATCGCCTAATCCGCGGCGCGGTAAAATCCACGTGGAAACTTACGACTTCCATGAGACCACGGTCCGACAACTCGAGTCTCGTCGCGGACGCGGGCGAAAACAGAAATATTGATCTAAATCATAAAGTTCAACACGAACTTGTGGGATGACCTAATATTTTAGCTCTCTACACAGTGTGTATAAGGAGTTGCAGAATTTTCCCAGTAAAACCTCAAATACTAAGTCACGCTGTAAGTTGTTGCGTTTTCCGTAGAGTATAATACAATCAGTAATGCATTTTTCTTAGTTAAATGATTTTATTTTTTCATATTTTAATATTATATTATGTTTTGTGCTTCGATATTTTCTTCCAGATGATCACTGTTTACCACCGTTGGTCTTCCTATATGAGCCATTCCGCGTCAAATCGTACAGAATTGAGGTTATAGTCGTCGATTTTATTCAAACTCGCGAGGTTTGTTGATAGTCTTGAGAAACCAAACTGTGAAAAATTTTAGTTTTCTATCTCAAACGGTTTTCGAGATATTTAGTGTTAACGTTTTCAAAAATTCGAAAACGATAAAAGTATTTAAAGTTTTAAATAAACGATAAAGAAGATCTTGCGTTCATTTTGAAGCTAAAGAAATGCTCTTTCCGAAGGTTCCAGGTTGCTCACTGCTGTCTATAAGTATTGCGAGTTCACTCCAACTTTGTTGTTATTTTACTAATTGTTCCCGACAAAATGTAATATGCATCACCAACCCAAAATTATCTCCCGATTCCTTAGTCCTTCCCCTACAGGGTGTCAGTTTTTAAAGTGTGGACCAATGAAGGTGATGTTAGTGCGATTCATAGGACAGTACTGTGCGATTTGACTTGGAATTGCTCATACGTTAATCATTTTCAAGAGTATCATCTCCAGACTGAAATTTCATAAACCAAAATTCTGCTTTACGATCATTAGGAGCATCTTTTCCAAATGCTTGATGTATATTTCGAGCTGCTTCATTTACCTTTCGACCATATTTAAATTCTACATCTGAAATTCAACTGACTCAAATAATACAGTTCACCTTAAAGCTGAACAAATGACACATTAGTTGTTAATGGCATTTGTTCGCCAAAGGCAGCTACGTGTAAGGTAGAATATTACGAGGAAAATTATTCGAAAAACGTGCATTCCAAAATTTTATTAACTTCAATTTTCAACGTACATCTCTGCTTCCCTTATACTCGAATTAAAACATTCATGCAACTCTTAAAACGCTTGCTGAAAGTCTTCTTCTGGGATTCTGTTGAATAATCTTATCACCTCCATTTGAATAATTACAATCTTTTCACTTCCCTTTCGTGACAATTTCTACCTCAAGAGCTAGAAGTAAATCTGTAGCAACTAAATCCACTAAGTATAATGGATAGGTGATAACGATAACCTGATATTTATAACCAGAAACTAATTGTGCAATCAGTACGCTTAGTGCAAAATTCCAGTTATTATACACCTTTATAAAATACAACGTTCAGTGCGATCCCAGTGAGAACAAATGTCTGGTGAATGATTCTTCGCGTATCAAAGTATATGATGAACATCGTCGTCGTTGTTTATTTTAACGAACAAATTTTCAATCTTCGCATTTCTTCTTGGTCTGCTCACTATGCATTCTGCTTATTCAAAGCAATATGCCTCATTATCACCAATAATTCTTTATGATAACATTGCACCGTGATTTTCTATCTCAATGAGGTCTTCCTTAAGCAGCGATGCACTTTTTTTTGCTCTGTCATTAGTAAATGTGCTACATATTGTGTATGCAGTTTCCTTCTGTCAAGAAGTTTATGATAACATTGCACCGTGATTTTCTATCTCAATGAGGTCTTCCTTAAGCAGCGATGCACTTTTTTTGCTCTGTCATTAGTAAATGTGCTACATATTGTGTATGCAGTTTCCTTCTGTCAAGAATATTTCGAATAATCGTATGAACCGATTCGTTAATATCTAATCCGAGTACTGTCAAATAAATTATTAGATGATGATCTCTGACGAGAAGGGATTACACGTTCAATATTTTTGTTTGTGTTGCTTACTGTCATCCGCTTCATACATACACTATCGGCGAAAAGTTTGGAATCAGTGAGCATTGCAATTTACATAAAAATTTTCAGAAAAAAGTCAGCGACTTCGAGAATTTTTTATCGTTCGAATTAATTGATATGGGATAAATTGATAAATGTAGAATTGATATAAACTTCAGATCTATAAAAAATTAGCAGCAGATTTTAGCAGCAAACTTTGGCCGATAGTGTACATATTGGGTGTAGAAATGAATTCTTTTCGACTTTTGGGGATAATCAAAGTTTTATTTAAAAAGAACGAGAACAGATTAATCATCGAAATAATTTCCATTATTGTTGATGATCTTTTGCCATTTTTCTGGCAGCTTGCGTATACCATCGTGATAGAAACTCTGTGCCTTTGAATCAATTAGGTGAATCCAGCCGGAAAGAATTCATTTTTACACCTAATACATACGTACATACATACATACATAGACTTTGCAAGGTTTATACCATACAAAAACAATTGTTCTTTTAGACGTTCACTATCATAAACCCGTTTCATTAAGTATTATACTCCTGTGGTTTACTCTGCGCTCTTAAAACAGATCTTGATGGCTTGTTGTTCCACTGTAATAGCACAATATTTCGTTTAATGTTTAGCAAGATACTGCCTATAAGCGATGATTGAAGATAAAGTTAAATAAATTAGGTAGGAAATACTATAAGAAACGTAGTTCTTCAGCTGCTCAGTAAATACCTTTACTAGCCCAATATGTCAAATATCAATTTGTGAATTGTTTGTTTACGTTGTATACAACAATACTTCATATTTCATGTCAAGCAAGAAATATCGTAGGTAATTAAATTACCTTAATTGATGCAACAACAAAAAAACTAGTCGTAAAGTAAAATTGATTTTTAATTTATATTTTTGTGAAACATAAATTATGTAATATTTTGTCGAAGTTCAAATTATTCTTACAAAATGTAGTAGTTACTTTGCTAGTATAACTATTTTGGAATAAATCAGGATAACGAAAGGTGTAAATATTAATTTATTGTTCCCTAGTGTTGTGCAGCAAACAATATTAGGAGAGGAAGCGAGATAGAGATAAAGGCAACTAACTATTGAAAAGAATTATTAATTTTATAACGAAAAAGGATGTTTTTGCATTTTTCGAAAACACCTTTTCTATGAAAATGAGAATAACTATGATTTCATTCGGACTATCATCCATTATAATTTTATATATGATTTTTTGTATATGTCAGCAACAATGCGTATGTTATGGACTGGTCTCAAGATTTTGAAAATATTCTTACAGCCATAATTAGTTCGTTGACGCCTTTTGAAGAGAAAGAAGAATAACACTCAATATTAGGTACACGGTAGAAGTATAGAAGTTTCTGCCAAAGGAATAAGCGAAACCCTGTCGCATTTCGATGAATTTTGATAATACGGAATATTCCAATAAGGACGAAGGAAATATCTTTTAGGTTCCTTTCCCTGAGAAAATACTAATATTCATCCATTTGTAACGCGGTAGCAGCTGCTAGGCACAGAAATAATCCAGCTGGTCTACAATTACTGTCTACAACGACGTCATAGCCAATGCACATTCTCGAAACATTCAATGCGAATGCTTGTGTGTTTGTAAATACATACATAAATAGCGTATGCAATCTTCTATGTTTCATACCGGAATTCACGACATTGGTTTAGTAATAACAAGTAAGGGGAACAGACGATAGAAGTGAAATGCTTACTGTTTCAATGAAAAATTTTAAAATCGGAGAAACATATAGGACTTCGAACGGCTGGCAAGAAACATTTGTCAATATATTTCACAAAGATTTATGAGTAGGTACATATATTCTTTTATTCAAGAGTAAACTGTATCGGGAAACACAATGCTATATTGCGTTATATTGGTCAACTGAAATTGTTTACTAACGATGATCAAAGAATGATCAATTTTAGCAAAATTTATTGTTCTATTCAAAGAATTCTCGTATAAACTATTCCATGTCAAATCGCATATTTTCTACTACTACGTCACCCATTTTGTTCAAACTTAGCACAGTTAGGTATTGATAGGCATGAGAAACTAACTTGTGTAAAATTTTAGTTTCCTACGTTAAAAAATATCATCAGTACCTTCAAACTCTGAACAAAATCTGAAAAGTGGGAGCGAAGCGAGAAATGCTTTTAAAAAATTTTGGATTCACGCATTGTACGCAACAATTTAGGTCGGTAGCCGCGAGTTCGTCGCCTGTAACTTTCACGCAAATTTCGTCCACTTATCACCATTACTCCACTTTAATAAAAATACCATCCTGTTCCTCGAACCTGCTCTGTTAAATTCGTGCGTTAGACATGAAGGAGCAAGGTACTGCAATATCACTCTTAAATAAATATCTGCGATATTATAATATTCGCATAGTTATTGATGAGTATTTTTGAAGCTTGGAATAAGGTTTCTTTTAACTATTTTCTTTTTTAATCTACCAAGCGAATACTTTTTTATGGAAAACAAAAAATTATATATATACCACAATAACAA
>NW_017100524.1:839710-840429 GCF_001263275.1 Habropoda laboriosa
CAATAACAACTGTTCGCACAATTTCTTGCTGACGATAGTGCGACTGTTAAAAATATCAATATAAACAAAATATTATGCATGCAAAATATTACTTGCAAGCTATTTTTATTCTAATATAAGACACATACAGACTTTCTTCAAATTATGTGATACTTTCCATCAAATTTCATTTGAAATCATCATAACGTTTGCATTATTTAAAGAATTTTTGAACCATTTAGAAAATGCGTTACATTTATTTTTCATTGCAGTCAAAGGTTTTAATTTAGATGACACCGTCTGGCATTGAAGGCGTGTTCGTTCCACTCCATCTTCTTCAACACCAGACTAATTGTCGTCTTAGCATTATCCGAAAGATCCTCAACTGGTACATGTCCAAAAAATCTTTTCAGCGCCTATATATTTGTATACACATATATAGACAGTGGTACATATATACGTATCTGTATACATATAGATAGACCGTCTCGAGCAGCCACTCCGCCTTTTTCTCTTTCCTGAGAAGCAGCTTCGGCACTAGCACCAACAGCAACACAGAAACGACGTCGGCGTCGGCGTCGGCGGCATCTCTCGAGGAAGGGCATTGTTTTATTCCGACCGCGTAGCAGACACTCCTCATCCCCCGCGCATAGCCTTCCTTCCCTGACTGCCACTCTCGACAATTTACCCCCGTCTCGACCCCCTCTTCGATTTTCCACTCTCCTCCAATTCCATCGCCT
>NW_017100524.1:840450-854914 GCF_001263275.1 Habropoda laboriosa
CGCCATGGCTTAATGACACTGTGCGCGCCTCAATATCGCATTGCGTATACCCCAGAACCTACCTAACGCTGCTCTTGATGCGTTTTCTTCTCCTTTTTCCTACTTTCTATCTCTCGTCCTCTTCTACTAATGCCCCCTCGGCCCATCCTCTTCTCACTTCCTACAGAAGCCTATCTATTTGGCCGGCACTTTTTTCGCGCTGCTCGGCAAATATTTCGGCAAAGCCAGGTTTAATATGTGGAAAAGCTAGACCGGATATAGCAACGGCTTATTGCCAGTTGTTATTTTCGGTCGGGGTTATAACGGGACGGTCGAGCGCTGAAAGGATAGGCGCGACAGGGGATAAGCGAATAAGAATTGGGGAATACCGATCGCAATACGCTAAACTGCCAATAAGTCGGTGTAAACAAACTGATTTGAATTACAGAAAAGACCAATTGGACGAGAATATTTTAATATTAAGCTTGTTTATCCAACTTAGTTTAATATTAACACATTAGCGTCGGATGACGCACGTTATGCGTCGTTCAGGTTTTTGACTCGAATCCGGATGACGCGAAAATGCTTCGTTGGGATTTTCACCTATCTGTCTCGAAATAAATTTATAAAACGCTATAAATGGTTGAATTAAAACAATTATATACGTTTTACAAAAAGTAATTTACCACTTTCCGCAAAATTTCTTCGAGGAATGCGATTGAAAGAAAAGACGAGAAATCACCACGCACCCATGTCAAGCGCGGCTTCAAGCACCCCGACGCTAGTGCGTTAAGTTGGGTAGGTAAGCGGAAATCGAAGAGTTCTTATGCTTGTTTATCTATGTTTATCATATATGTGAACATACTTTTTAATTCCTCATTTTCGCTTATTTCAAATTTTGTGTAGATGTAATGTAGATAGGGTAACTGTACCTAGTATACAACATTAATCGGCAATAGTGGCAGATATTTCATTAAAAACAAAAGACAATCATATTCATATTTGAGGTTTAGTTACAAATCTGTCGTTGGATGCGAAAGCGTATACCAGTTTTCGAGAGACGAGTTAAATAGGGAAATTTTTTAACGAAGAGAAGATAAAGAAATACTACTTTTGCATGATTTATCATTAAACATGTTTGTTTTTGAGTCTTCAAAAGAAATTTACCGTGAAATTTTTTTTCTTTCAGTATAGTTATTATATTTCTGTCGAAATACGTATGTACCTATCTAATATGAAACATGTTCCATATTAATTTTATATATTCCTCTAATACACTGCTCTTAAAACCCGAAGCATAATTTTCCCACTCAGATTAACTGTATTCATAGAAGAAAAATCAATGGATTTGTTGCATATAATATACGATTAATAAATACATAAATAATTACGAATAATGTTATTTAAGTTTGTTATTTAAGTGCATTCTATAATTGAAATATTTACGCACCGTAGATCCCTACGAAATTCATTTGCGAGTTATTACTTTCTTACATCATAGTTGCTCTTGTAACAGGTAATATTACGTATTGGAATTCACGAAGGCTAAAACTAGTTCATGCTGTATTACGTTTTCGATTACGTTACTACAGTTTCAGCGTAGTCCTGTCTCATAAAAATTAAGGCAAGGAAACTAGATACAGTCTGCTTATAGTAGATATAGACACACTTAATTATACAATAATGGAATATTAAGTTTTTCTATCATTCTCGTGCTTTAGTCAGATGGAAATACATAGATAAAAAATGTTACAAATATTTCCCTGTCCAGTAGTGAGCAACAAAGTGTGAACAGACGGTAGAAGAAAATGGTCCATCAGCGCGAAGCAGAAAGCTTCTTGCCAGCCGATTTTGTCGAAATACACACGAGCATCGTTTGTTCCGTGACCCGATCCGCTTGCATCC
Source organism: Habropoda laboriosa (assembly GCF_001263275.1). Classification (NCBI taxonomy): domain Eukaryota; kingdom Metazoa; phylum Arthropoda; class Insecta; order Hymenoptera; family Apidae; genus Habropoda; species Habropoda laboriosa. The sequence continues at coordinate 842,335 of NW_017100524.1, forward strand.
GTTTCGAAAACTCCCTTCCAGCCCCTGTCGCCATCATCGCCACCTGCTCACTCGGGAATAACCGTTTTACGAGCGTATCCGTGCGGATCTCGTGTATGCGCGCCGGTGAAAAAAGCGGTAAACCGCTTTCGCTGCTTGCGGATTGAAATGTCGTGTCCGCCGTTGAGCCGACTACGCCCAGATGCTACCGGATTGGCGATAACACGAATTAGCGTATCGTTTGCCTTTCGTAAATTTTTTTCCTGGAAATCGGTGGCCCATCGCCGGTATAGAAAGAGAGATTTGTCACGTGAGACGTATTGATAGCCTCGTCTGATGAAAGCGATGCTCTTCGTGCTTTATGTCCTAATCTTGATATAAGCAGGGGTGGTTCATCTCGTTGCCCAGGTTAGTAACACTGCTAAATGAGTTACTATCGACTTGCAAGCTTTTAGAAGGACTTTAAAATTAAACGATATAAATTTAGTATATTGTACAACATGCTAGTATACAGGTAATTTTCATTTGTTAAGATTACGTATGCTGTATGAACTTGTAACACGGAAAAAGTGGTTAAAGTGTGTTATGCAGGGTGTATGTTTTAACTGGACATGGTAGAATATCCGATAAGGAACTGAAAATATAAAAAATATGTTCTTACAAAAGTTGTTTACTATGAAAGGAGATATTACGTCGTTTAAGGGGGTATTCTTGTCTAGACGTTTGAAAATTTAACTTTCTTAAAGTATATGCCTTCGAAAATATGACTGCAACAGGATTTGTTCGAACCCGTGAAATTCACGAAGTTACAGCTGTTTGAAGAGCACAGCTCGTAGTTGTAGTCGTAAAACTTTAAACGCGTTTTTCTCGAAACCTAACTTTTCAAAGTGATGTGCGCGATATCTCAAGTTCTATTTCACCAATTGTCTTCAAATTTGGACAGAATCTTCAATAGACGTGTCGTCGCACAAATATCGATTCTTTTAAAAATATTGTTTCTTTCATAGTTTTTTAGTATACTATAGATTTAAAAAATGCGAAAAATCAATACTCAAAGCTAGAATTGCCGCAATTTTTTTAACTTATTCGAAGTTCCCACGATAGCCATATTCATACTAATCAAGATGCTGTTTAATTTTTTTGTGTCAGATTGTGTCGGTTTTTTTTTTGTTTAACTTTGTTAAGACAAACACAGCCCGTGTAATTTTTCTAATTTTTGCTTTAAAAAAATAATTTGTATATTTTAAATGTTAGTAAATACGTGCACCAAAATCCATATAAAAAGGTCTTATGGTTTTTTTGAAAAACAATCCCGAAAAAGACCGACATAATTGCATTCTAGACCAGAATACCTTCTTAAATAATTTTTCTGATTTTATGGTTGAAATTTTTTAAATGGGACGCTATATATTTTTACTCATAGTATGATAGCGTCTGTTATGACGGATTCGTTGTCATTACGTTTTATAAAAAGTCGTAAAATAGTGAAGAATTGGGGAGTCAACTCGACACGTGTCGCACACCTTCGGCCAGTTAAACTCTGCTTGACCGTGCTGCTATATAATACAAATTCTTCACGATTTTACGGCTTTCCATAAAACGAAACGACGTAAACACATTGCAAAGCTTTATTAACTTGATAATTAGGTACTAAAGTTTTAAGAAATGAAATACTTTGATGAAAGAAGAAGGGAAATGTATAATTTTAGTTACTTTTGATATTTATTGATTTGCAAGATTTATTAATAGCATACATACATATACATAAAATCAAGGTAAATGTAAAATTTTGACTGAATCTTTAATGCTGAAATGTTTCGTGAAATTTATAAAGTGCTAAACATTTCCCCTGCGTTCAATGCATTTAAATGATGCGAAAGCGCAATCAACGGAAATGCTCCAAATGACGTATTCAGTCAGTGATTTCTTTTAAACCATTTGACTGTTTGCAATTCTGGACGTTATTTATTTTTGTAACATTTTTAAGAATAATACTTCATTTGAGAAAGAAGTTTTAGCATTGTAGAAATTCATGAATCGTTTGAACGAGCCAATGAAGATCCATTAATAATTTTCTCTTTTCTATAAATCTGATAGTTAGCTGTTTCCTGTAGCTGGGTTTATGGCATCGTCTCAAATTGTCACTCATTGCAGACAACTATTTTTCGCTTTAAATTAGACAATAGCCATTCACTACGGTGGCTGCAAACTTAGTTGCTAAGGCCAGATATGTCATAAATCCTGGAGTCTCCAAAGGGTCAAATTGAACGTGGCTTCCAATTTTTCGTCATCGACAGGGTCTAGGCTTCGCGGAGATTCCACAGGATTTCCACGTATCTATCCACTGAACACTCGGAAACGACTTTTATCAACTTTTCCAAACACGATAAATAAGAGATGTCATTGCATTCACAATCACGATTCGAGAAATAGCAGAGCGTGCACTTACAATCCTTTCTTGTATATTTTCTCATGCGGTGAAGATTTTATTGTACACTTGGTTTTGTATATAATTCCATTAGAACTACTCAAACGGTGTAATTGGTAATAATAAATGTAACAACACCTTCAGGATCCAAACCGTTAATCATAATATTCATCTTATTGAATCGGACAAATTTTTCAAAAGTGGCGGAGATATGAAAGTGGATAAAATAAACGAAACACGCTGTAAAGTTTATTCTTATTGACTTTCAAATATAAATTTATTTACACGTTAAATCGTGTAATATCTCATTCAAGTTCATCTCGAAAGTTCGTGTACAATGAACTTGGTCTATTACATTTTGTACCGGAATAGAATCTGTACATGAAAGATGCAATTATAAACCTTCTTTTCTTCTTAGTAAAACGTTGTCTTACATTCTACAAAGAGGACTATGGGGAGGAATGATAAGCAAGAAAATGCGCAGAATATTTCGCCTGACATTGCTGGTATAATTAATCTCCTAATTAAAGTGGAGTGGAAGAGAAAGTCGACGAAAACGACGGTATAGAGAGAGCTTCCAGTATTTCAGACATTCGTCGACGCTTGATAACCTTTCGTTACGTTAGGGGATTGTGTTTTATAAATAATTATTAACGGAAATTAGAAGCGCATATTCAGCCCACCGACGTTAACGTTATGCAAGCACAATGTGCCACGTCATAATATATTCAGAAGTTTTCGAGGCTAAACGTTTGCTCCAGTGTGCATGTTTAATACGTAATAGCATTTCACGTAGCTTGTTTGTTAATTGGATACCAAAAGTATTCTACTAATATACATCCTATAGTTTAGTTAAGATTGGTTACCTCGCAATTTTTCTGGTATTTCTATTTAACTTATTGTTAGTAGCTTAGTCATTCATAAATTGGTGTAAATAAAAACATGTATTGTACGTAAAAATTCTGAAAGTTGTTGATGTCTTGAAACATTCTTTATTTTTAAGAAAAAAGTTGTTAACGATAGAAATAGGAATTAAAATTTATTAATAGATCACACAAACGTTTAAATACTAATGAAAATACAAAATGTGGGGTATAGGTAATTACGTCTTGCAAAGCGCCTTTATGTTCTGTTAAGATTTTAATTGTTATTTGCTATTCTAATTAAAGCAGAAAATGTGAATTGTATAAATTACAATTTATATTGTAATTTGACACCTTTAAGTCTAGAAATTTAAGCCTATTTTTTTATTTTTCTTTTTTGAAAATATGCAATTGGTTGGAATCGCGAAGAAAATAGTGAAGGTAGTTCTTTACATCTTTTTTATCTGAGCCTGTAAGGAAAATTAAAGGAAAACGTTTGGTAGATTTATGCCAGTTATATATGTACATGCCGAAAATTTCATCTATTCTAACTAAAATCTCTTGGTTAGCGTGCTTTCCGTGCTTCCTTGGTAGGCGAAGGTCGGCCAACTAGTTTCGTTTATAAAAGAAGTACATCCTCTTCGCTTGAAAGGGTTTATTTATTCCGTTGGATACCTTTTAATAGATAGAGATGCAGTTCACTTTAGACTTCGTGACTATGTTTAGAGTTTAGAGTTTAAAAATTCCTCAGAGTTTAAATTAGACTTGTTACTATCTTACTGCCTTCGGAGTTTAGAGTTTTGCTTATCTTGACTTGTATACAATTTAGTGTATAAACTATAAATTACACTTTTGACTTTCCCTTTTCTATCATACGATCTTAATTTATCTGAAAAATTTAGGGGTGGATGGTGATATAATTGGCAAATCAGATGATTTTCATTCTTGAGGAAATTCTTCATGATCCATGACCAATGAGATGCATAGATATATTAAAAGAAAATTTATTCACTTCCGCGGTCGAAATGGGATTCGAAAACAATTTCATATTTCAACAGGACAATGATACTAAGTATAAAGCACAAATTATAGTGAAACTTTTTGAAGAAAATAATAGTAATAAACTATTAGCCTGCACTATAGTATTTGGGCCCACGCCTATTGCGTATGAATAGTATAATATTCATTGAGTTGTACAGACATTGGCCTCCACAGAGTCCCGATCTAAATCCAATAGAGCACACATATGTAGGGTCGTTTAAAAAGAAATGTTCCACAAAACGATAGAAAACACAAAAATGTTTTTATAAATACGTCGAAATTTGAATGAAGTAATATGAACGCAGACGTTATTAAAAAATTAATCTGTAGCATACCAAATCGCCTAAAGGCTATAATAGAAATAGAATAATACTACACCCGCTATTAGTTCAATTGAAATATATGTACATATAATATTTAGCACAGAATTTGAAACGTTAACTTACCTTTCGATGCTATTGTAGTAGACAACTGTCAGAAAGTACTCTGACTCGGAGTAGGGTGAATTATATCCGCGTTATCTGAGCGTCGTTCGCAAAAACAGTGTGCTTCGAGGGTCTCGTGAAGAGCGAGTATCCGCTGTCCTGCCGATCCCTGTCCACCTCTACGCGAACAGGCCCAGTCGTCCCCATCGAGCGCGCTGGGCCTGGCTTCAAGATGCTCGCTTCGGATTTTCTCACACAACATATTAAAATATGCATTTTTCGTTTCTTTTTGTTTATTTGTTAAAATAAAATAAAATTACTGTTTTTTTTTTATTATGTATGTGGCGTGTACGTCGTCGTCAAGAAACCCTTACCGAACCTCGTTCTATTCTTCCACGCGAACTTTCCCTTTTCCAACTCCTTCAGATTTTGGTTTCCGTTCTTTTGTCTCTCCCCGGGTTAAGACTTGCCTTCGTCCTCGAGTAGCCTAAGAAGCGCACATGTGGTATCCAGGTTCGCACGAGGACGAACGAATTTTCCGTTTCCACCACTTTCTATCGCTACTCCTGTCTCCCTGTCCTAACAATATAAAAACCCAGTACGCCTACACCTCCGGACAGTTTTTCCTTTACCGACCATCGCGACGTACTCGCTGCCGCCGGGACAATTAACAAAGTAAACGATTGTATTTTCTGGACCAATTGTACGCCGACCATACACTTGTACTTTAATAAATTGAGGTGAAAACAGTGTAACGACGTTCCTCACCCACCTCATATATATGATATAAGTACACCGAATATTTATCATCGCTATTTAGCATGTATCCTTACTTTCCGAGGCGACTGTATGTACAATATATATGCCTACATATCATGTCATAGTTTTACGACACGTCAATCACTATTGTCTTCAGAAGTAACGCACCATCAAGGCATAAAACTCTTTCAGGGTCTGGTCATTTGGCTTAAAGGGCACTGAAGTGACAAAGAACCTTTGAACAAAAATCTTTCAAAATTTACGTATCGTAAACTCAAAACCTTAGCACTCTTAAACATTAAAATTTCTGATACTCAAATATAATAAGTTTGTCAAGTTGAAAATTAAATATTTTGAAAATTGTTAACCCCATGTTGGTTAAAATATTCGGAAACTATGAAGTATCACTCCGCAACTGAAACGACAGTTTCAAAAGAATATAATTGCATTTTGTAATTATGCACTTGTGTATAAATATTATAAGGCATAAAAGATTTAGAGCAATTAAATTTTATTTTTAGTCGTTTAAGTTGTATATCTTTCATCAACATAAGATGTTGCATCATGATAAATAACCGCATGATAAAAATTGTGCATAAAACTGAGCATGTTCTACATAGATGAACAAACCCAGTTACGTAATACAGACATATGTACATACCATAATTCTATTATGATAGCTTACTATTGTGGCATTATAATTTGCCTTGTTTTATTATACAAGGATTTACAAACAGTATGTGTTTAGTGGAACGAGTGAATCACTTATATTACTGAAAGAAAAAATCACATTTATCTGTGAAAATGGTGAGTTTTCAACCCATGTTTACTAAACACTTTTTGTTTCCTTTAGCAAGTACTGTGAACCTTGAAAGTGGTAACCTTTTCCTTTATCACTTTGTATACTTCTTTCTTCTATTTCGTTTATAATAAGAACCCGATTGGAACAGGAGATGAATGTACCGCAATATTAAACTGAAAGAACAGCAACTGAATTTAAGAGAAACTTTTACGTTGCAAGCGAAACTTGTATCCGAAGAAAATTCTGCTGTGCATTTTCTGAGATATGCATAGGAGGATACATTTACGACTTTCTAGAAACACACAAAACAATTATTACAAATGTTTTCTGTTAACAACTGGGTCGACTGAAGTCAGCATTGGAAGCAAAACGGTTAAGTTTGTTCAACAGAAACGTAGTCCTCTTCTATTGGAAAAATGCATGATCAAATCTAGTAAGTTTAAGCATTGTGCAAACTAGAGTCGGAAATGATGATTCAACCAGCCCATTGCCCGAATATTGCACTAACAAACTTCTACAATTAAAGAAATTCAAGTGTCTTAAATGATAATTTTTCGAAAAAAGGAAATACAAGATTTTGTATCAATAGAAAAGTAACGAGATGTTATATCGAATATTGTTAAGTACGCCTTTGTATTCAACTATTCGAAAATATTTAAAAAAATTTGCATTATTTATAAGAAGACATGATATAAAAATTCATATTTTCGCTGGAAGCATGTAAATATTACTACGATAGTCGAACGACAAATTCTTCATTTGAAAATACACGTATTAGAAAAAAATAGTAGCACCGAAGAAATAAGATTTTTTTATTTGGCGATCACGTACCATCAGTTGACGAAATGCAGTGTTACAGACTGTCCACCAGGACTGCATCTTTCCAGTGCTTGCGTCGAAAAGCGCTGCCCTCAGCTTTCTCCTGTTCTCGTGGCACGTTGATCCTCGACGTGATGTCGACGCGGCTGATTCTCCTTTCCTCGCTCTCCCAGTCTCTTCTCTTCTCTCGGCTTTCTATGTACACTTTGTCCAGGTGATGGACTGAAATAGGTCTCATTCGAAACCTCGGCAGAAAGTTAGGAGTGTACATACACCGGTGACGTAGTCGTTGCTTTCCATCGTTTCTTCCCTCTGTTCCACGAGGGCTGAACTACGAGTCGTCCGACCCATTCCAGTCTCAACTCAACCTGTTCCTACTGGCAACTTCAACGCGATCGTTACTAGCACGATCTTCCCTAACGTTATCGGGGGCAATGGGATTCTTACTGTCTCTGCAATTGATGCCATCATTGGCTGGAACATTTAGCCAACTTTGTCGAGAGAAAGGTGTGTGCACTGGAGATAGTGAACAAAGATGCAAAAAAAGGGAACTAGGGTAAAGGGAGAAAGAGAGAAAGAAAGAATGAGCAAGCAAAACCGTGCAATGGGTATTGTCTATTCGCAATGTGCAGAGTATACATGTCGCAGCTGCCAGAACTATCAGCAAGCAATAGCGAAAAGTTAGCTGGCTCTCGCCATTTTTCCATGCCATTAACGGCCAACTCGAACGACCTCTATCAATGGCTTTATGGCTGTTGCCTTTTATTCCATTCCCTAATACTACATGCCCTTTCGATTCGTCCACACCCTTCTTCTTTTCTTATAGCAAGCCAGTCAGCAGTGTAACGTAACGTCAATACCTTCTTCGTTACGATCTATACTCGTGTCTTTTAGTGGAATTGATCGACAGAATTTAATTCAAGGAGGAACGACATCAGCGAACGATGTTTCAAATCGTAAAGATTCACGATGAGGACGTTACTTTATATGTATGTATTTAATTTCAAAAATCAGGTTACGTGTAATTTGAAACAGCTATTTAAAACATTGAATATAGAGTTCGATACTTGAAGGCTTACCCGAGTTTCCCTAGTATTTTGAGCAATTTTTATTGGCTTTCAGTGGATACCATGTATTAGGACAGCAAGGGGACGATTTTATGACACGTGATTTCTAGTTCAGCAAACCGTTATTTTTAATTTAGCAGACCGGTCTGCAGCCAACATGCGGCACGTAGAATTTCTCAAATATTAAAGAATAGGCTATTGTTCAGTCGGTAAGGCAAGCTCCGGGTGCAATAGAAGGCGGTGATACGGGGTTGGTTACTTAGTAATTTTAAGAACCTCCCTTCGCGTCCCTTCTTCAAATTTTAGAAGATTTGGAGAAGCTCCTTGTTGTCAAATTTCCATCCAGCAAGGACCAGCTTCGTCACCGCCGCTCCAAGGACGTGACGCGCTCCGGGCGCAATGGAAGGCGGTGATACGGGGTTGGTCACTTAGTAATTTCAAGAACCTCCCTTCGCGTCCCTTCTTCAAATTTTAGAAGATTTGGAGAAGGGACGACTCGATAAGAAGGCCGACTTAGCTTAAGACCACAGAGTGTTAATACACAGACCAGCAGTTACATCAGGAATCCTAAGGATTCCGTCAGACTCTCAACGCAATACATTCAATCTTCAGACGGCACCTAGTGCAATATTCGAAGTACGCGGAAATTAGTACCCGAGTGCTTAACACCATGCTTTTTTAAAGTTTCTAATTGTATTCTATTAAACGCCCCGTAGTGAAAGCATGTCGTTTGATTTTGCGCAAAAATTAATGATACAAAACTTTATTTTACTTTTAGCTTAGAAACATTAACTTTTTGTGACTAATAGCGTGATATCATTATCTATTCTAACTTTACAAATACTAATCCACGTTATAAGATGTTCTTCTCAGTAATAATTTACAAACTTTAATCAGTAGGTACTTTGTGGTAACGATTATTTCTGTCGCAAACATTAAACGACAATTTACCATTTTAGTTGCCATTAAGATGAATACGAAGCGAGTATGGTCTGCGGAAAAAGTATATTAATGCCATAGAATCAATCAACTGTGAAAATAAACATGTGGAGATAAGGAATTAAAACCTTATAAGGCCGCATGACCATAATAATTTAGCTTGCGTTTCGTTCCTATTGAGACAAATAAGAGGCTGTACGTGACCCTAGGTGTCATCGCGTCAACCACTACTCGATACTTCAGTTTACGAGTTTGCTATATTTCTTCAACCAATAATACGTGCTGGCAAAACCGAGGGTGCATCGCTTCAAGCTACTCGTGTTTAGCCGCATTACTGGAAACTATTCGACCATCAGAAACAAGCCTATCAATATCGAAGGAAAAGTCTCTGATCTCTCGACTGTTCGACGTTCGGGTAGCAGACTTGTTCACCAAAGTCCACTTTGAGCTTCAAGTTTCTTGTTTCGAAATTCTACTCGTATTACCTCCTATTGTTTCATCAACACAACAGATTATGAAGATATCATTAATATCTGACAGATCTGATAAATACGTGGAGCTATATCATAACTTTCTCCATAAATGAGAATTTACTTGTCTTTAGTTTGCTATTAATATAATTAGTAAATTATTTTTGTCGTTCAGTTCACGTCCATCAAATCGAGGAAACACTGTCTCAAGAATATAGAATTAGTATACTGAACAAAATTTTAACGAATCGAATTAACTCAAAGTTGACTCGATAACGTACTTTACTTTCGTTATACAACTTTACATAATTTTAGCTATTGAAATCGGTAAACATGGATTTAACTTTCCATAAAGCTCAAGTAACAAGATAACCCGCTTAACATCGTTCAAAATGTGTTTAAATAATTGACTAGTAATTAACAGTTTTATTTTTTGATCGTTTTAATAATAATCTAGTTTTAATAGCTTAAAATATTTTTATTAAATATGATTTACAAGGACATAATATCATGCCGAGAATAATTCTACAATAATGTGCATATTTTGCTTTCAACTTGACTAGTGAGTTTGTTGCTTGACAATTGTAGGTTGACGTAAGAGCGGATTAACTTGGTTGACCATAGAGACCCCTACGTCACGCTTCGTGAAATTCTACGAGCTTGCACCTGTGCTTCCTCTAACTGTGACCAGAAGTGTAAACACGCTTGCGGATACGTGAAAGTCTTACTAACAACCATACAAACGAATCGCGATCAACATTCGTCGTCACGTTTGAAGCAATGGTTACATTACCGAACGAACAATCCAATTTTCAGGAAATCTTATACAATGAACAAATGTATTTCTAGTTAAATATGTATTTACGTACTTCGAAAATTATCTGTTTTTTAAACCTCTAATGTCACACCTGTTTTTTATCTCAATTCTACCATACATAGTTTTATTTTAATTTCTTTTATTTTGCTTTTTGTTTTTTGTTTCAGATAGTTAATACTTATGTTTCTCGACAATTATCTGTTTTTTAAGCCTCTAATGTCACGCCTGTTTTTTATCTCAATTCTAATATACATAATTTTATTTTAATTTCTTTTATTTTGCTTTTTGTTTTTTGTTTCAGATAGTTAATACTTATGTTTATATTCCATATAGTTATAACTATACGCGATGTTCGTATTACATACACTAATCTGGATGTAGTTAAATAACGAAATAATATGTTGACCTGTTTGCTTGTATTTAGAATCTTACTGGTTAGATTTTTCGATTAAGAATACTAACAGACGCGATAATTTTGCTCTCGTTAGTTTATCGAACACACTGTCGTCACACCTACTTCATTTCATTCTTTTCTGTTGTTGCTTTGTTTTTCGTTCTTGTTAAGACTTTGGGTTCACGATACGGATGCCTAGCCACGCTAGTTTTGGGTTATTCTTGTTCAGTGGTTTCTTATACTGGGTGGACCACCTCAATTATTTCTGTTATTAGTGGACTGATCCAAATTTTTTTTTTGTCAGATGGTACGATTTCAAAGGACATTCAAGGTGATGACCTTAGATACTTTCTGTGTCCTTTTAAAATAAGTTTTAAAGGTCAAGTTCAATTTTTTTATGTATAATCCTATTTGTCTATTGGTTAGTAGGATTGAGACGAATTCAACGACCACAATGTAATACATTTTTTTATATATAAAATTTATACATAAAAACATTAAATAAAGTCACTTGGAGATCCTTTGAAACCGTACCATCTATGGCAAAAAAATTTGGATCGATTTGCTAATAACGAAAACAATTGAGTGGATCGTCACGTTAGGTGGATCATCCTGTATATTCGGTACTCTTTAAACCAGCTACCTAGAACCAGAGAAACAGATGCAGAAACTGTGTTCTTACAGTCTATGTGCCTTGTTAGCGCTTTGCTTTTGTCCACTTAATCGTGATTGACGTGTTGCAAAGCCACTTTGCTCACGTTGAGACCATCCGCCGTTGGGCCCAACTCCCTCGTTAAAGTACCGTATCACCACTCTACGGATTTTGTCCTTCCACAATGGGCAGTATACTCAGAGACTAGAGAGGACTGCCTAAGTGTGAGAAATAAGCTGATTTGCACATCGTGTTACCGCCTACGTTCATAGAATTCATATAAATCTAGGTGTCTACAGTCCGCCCAACTACTCAAGTCAGACTTAAAGGTAAACAAACGCACGTGATTGGGATAGGAGCGTATTCACAACCTTCAGAGACTGTAACACTAAACCCAAGAAGTCGAAGTAAGCCCTAACAATCACCCATGTAAATCCACCCCTGAACTACCGTTCGCCAGCCAATAGTTGGAGTCCCTCGAAGAATGTTTTGTTTACCTCTACTGACTCGACTCGTTCGTCGGACTATAAAAAAAGAAACAGTACCTAATTGTACAATGCACAACAAAAAAAGCAGGCCCGGGTCACATCTAACCTATCATAAGATTTATTTGTCTATACATCAGAAAATCAATTGTTTTCGTCAGATTTTTATCTAAATGCATTAAACTACATTTCTCAGTAACCTTTTCGTAAAAAGTATTTACAGCACATTATGTCATTTTTCCATATTATTATAAATTATGGAAATACTCTAAGTGAACAAAGTTTTTGCCCCACCCTGTATATCCCATGAACCTTCTACACACGCAAATAATAGGGGTCACAGATGACCCAGCTTCGTCAACAGTCGATTAAGTGTTCGTAACAATTGACGGATTATATGCGACTTTTTTAGTTTAAGAAATTAATTAATTAATTATTGTGCAATAATACATCCAATGTTAATCCGACCTTCAACATTCTAAGGAAGTGCGGGAAGTAGTGTTAATAGTACTTTTGTATCACACACAGAGGGCCCAGCAAGGTAAACATGGGTAAGTGGCTCCCAGGGCAATTTTTATTTCTGTTGGTTGCTACACAATGTTCTTTGCCTGAAAAACCATTCTACAAAATTTCAGATTTC
>NW_017100524.1:855127-866331 GCF_001263275.1 Habropoda laboriosa
TTAAGTGCGACTAGGAAAGAACAATTATTGGGAAATCGAAGTGTGAATGATGGGTATTTGGTATTAATTGTTTATGTGAGGCCGGGCAGGAAAGTAAGTCAATGGAAAAATAATTGAATTAAAAATTTGGCCTTCGACAAACACTGAGTCGATATAACTACATTACATATACATATTTAAAATTTATGCATATCAAATTTTTATATTTCGAAAGTTAATATTTTAAAATTTATAGAATCTAACGTGCTTGTTCGTATTAATAAATAGGAGAAATATGATACTTTTAGTACGAATTTACTTTTTAAATTCGTATCAATCACAAATGTGATGTCGGTAAATTTTGAATGCTAGCGAAGGGAAAACTTAAATTTCAAGTCCCCTTCGAGGTTTCCCTGCTTTACTCTGAATTCACTTGGTACACAAAGTCAAGAACCAGCTTGGAAATCCGTTTCCTTAGCTGGAGACTTCCTCACGGTCATACCTTTTTCTACGGCTAAAGTTTCTAATCCAGACTATCTCTGAGGAAAGTGCATGCATAATGGTAGTATGTGTAAGACCCTGGAGCATCCTTATCGAGCATTCCTTCTACAATTCCCCCTACGATGATCTTTTTCCTTCTTTGCTCAATTCTTGCTTCTCTGCTTTCTGTTTCTCGTTGTAATACAAACTCAAACGAATTTTTCTTTTCTCATATTTTCACGTTATAATCGAATTCTACGAATCATATGAACTTGAGTTTATCACGTTATTCGTAGGATCGAACTATTTCAGAATTTTACATTTGTGCATGAACGTTCTAAGGATTACGTACGTGTATTGGTTAAAGATTTTTTAAGGGATATTCATGGATCAAATAGATTAGTTTTCAAAGCACAATTATAAATTTGAACAATTACATCTTTGGTTACAATTTTCATATTGTCAGAATTGTATTCTGGAAGCATAATTGAATAAATAAAAGTTATCAATGTTTAAAGAACTTTTTCTACTGTACTTAAAAGTATTTTCCACTTGTGGAATAACCTAACATAAATTAAATAATTGTTTTCATTACATAAGAATACTTTACTGATCATTAATAAATAGTAATACACTATACGCGAAATAATAATAATTTCAGACATGAATAATTTCTCAAATTCTACCAACACCTTTAAGTCCAGTTTACAGTGACGAGTTACTTGCATGATTTCCCAAAACAAAAGTGTCAAAGGGTTTCAGTTCTGGTGAATGTTGCGATTTCAACTGAAGTCGCAAAACAGTAACCTTCTCGTTTATATGTATAACGCTTGCCTTGCTTTAACTTTTAAAAAGTTTTTCTAAGGTCAGTGGCATACTCACTTTTCCCACTGTCCTAAGTAGTACAAACATTGCACGTGTTAGGATAACAGATTATCCTAAGTTTATGATGTGGTCGACACATTTGCTATTTTTACTAAATCGAATATTTTGTTTTCTTAACATGCATTTAACTTTACGATCAGGAGAAACGCCTAACGCTTAATTTGTTCTTAAGCATGTGGCCTCTCCTGCTCGATAGCAATTGACGTATCATAATTGTATTCTTCAGACCAAGAACCGACGAACACATCCACGACGATATATTACCAGGCTCTGACGGACTTATCGGGATTTTCCTCCACCAGCACATGGACGCTGATTACCGTTATTTACACTTGACGCACCGACGACAGAACAGGGCGTGAACGACAGGACCAAAACGCCCCCGAAATTTCTCACCCTTTCCTACTCATTTTCCGTTGGACAAGACTATCTTCCTACTTTTTTTCTATATTCCTTAAGATACGCCTTTTGATGGACGAACATGTGTAAAAGAACTGGGGCAGTTAGGATTATTATTATTACACATAGTTATTATTACTACTGCACTCTGGACATTACGGTGACACTTTGAACGTGAACATTCCGTGTATTTTGAATGTGAACTTTCCTTTTGACATTTATTGAACATTCAGACATCACTGTGTATACTTAGAACTTGAACATTAGATATAAACTTGAACACAATCTTGTGGGGATACTTGTAAAGAATACTTCATAGATTCTCGCCAGGATTCCATTAGACATTTGTTACATTAAAATTTGTGCTGACTTTCACTAAATAATCGGCTTCACGAATTTTGTGGGAGCCAACAGCACGTCTGCAACTTAATGAACGGTTTAATAGCGAAAGCATTCCGATGTCCAAGTTTGTTGCAGCACAATTAAGAGATTCTAACCTAGAAGAGACTTTGGATCGCCTGCGCAAAATTTTTTCTGGTTTAAAGAAAACCAATAGTATCTTTTTTAGGACTGTCGTGTCCTCAAACACGAAACATTGACGCGACCGACGACCCCCCACGAAACTCGCGAAAAGGACCTTACTTCGGGAAAAGCGTTGATTGGCCCTTTCCTCGAATCTACAGCTACGGAAAAATATATATAAGCAGCCCCGTTTAACATAGAATCAGTCCAAAAAAAGAGGGAGCCTTGTAACAAGAAGCCGAACCACGGCTCCACAATAAAGCAACTCATAACCAAACAACAACCACACTAAACATATTCATTACAAGCTTCATCCCATTCCACATTGGGTTGAAAAAAGACCGTGACGCCTTATAACCGAATAAAAAAGAGCACGGTACGAAACAAGGACTTTCTCAAAGAGCTAATGTCTCTTTAAAGGACTAAAGTGTTTGAAAGTCTACGTCTGTTAATGCCCGTGGTTGTGGCGATGAACTTTCGAGCCTTGTACCCAATGATTGGGACTTGTAAAAACTGATCTATGGTATCGCGTGATATGAGCTGGTTGCTCCTTGGTTCTCCTTGCTCGTGGTGGTTGAACGACTACTCGACGATTGAACTCTCCGACGTCGCGTCTCAGACGTCCGTGGTTAATTGTTAACGATTGCATTTGCCAATCAGCGTGTCTAATGTCGTCTTTACCGCCCTTCCAGTGCGCCCTTAGCGCGCTGTCACCTTGGAAGGGTGGGAGACTGTCGCGAGGAGTGGGCGAAAAGTCCCAAAAATCTGGAATTTCCTCCGGGTGACTAATCGGCAAGCGGACCGTTACATACAGATGTGCCGTTCGGAAATTCGTGGTTTATGGTATGTTCGTAGGCTATTGAGCGCGAGGGACACAAATTACTAAAAATCTAGCAAAGCAATTCTAGTGACCCTCGCAGGATGTAATTAGACCCGTGCAAGCAATAAACGAAAATCCTGAACTCAAAAATAACCGTTCCCGGTCGATCGTGCCATAAACCGTTTCTACAGAAAACCTAACAACGTGATTTACTTCAATTTATCTAAGATTTATGCATTTCTTTATACAGTGCGTTGCGTGGTGAATAGTAATATATGTATGTTTTATCGTTTATAGATCGGTCAACATTCAGTAACTACGATATTAGGTAGACGAAGCATTTTAACGTATTCGTAATAAACAAGGCATTTTATGATATAATCCAGCGGAATTTAAAAATTTGACTATAAGAGTGTTTGAATAGTAATGGTTATATCCAAACCAACGAACAAACACGACATATAAGTCATTATACTACGAAAAATAAGTCACAATAGTAGCCTCCTTTGGATAAGGAAGAGAAAATAAATTTCAATTCGTTGCTCAAGAGTCAGACGTTATTTCAGTGAGTGTGTAAAGGGCAACCGTACTGTGGAGTGCTGTTTACATGTAGCCAGCGATACTTTGCTATTTATCGCATGCTCGATATCTTGCAGAAATTATGAGGCCTGCAGAGATATTCAGCAAATTTTTTTAAGCTGAACAGGTAAATCCCGTAATCAATGATGAAAGTACCAAAGACTAAAAGTACCACGAAGGACTTATGCTGCGAATCACACTTGTCAGATGCCAGACGTTTTGAAATTAAATTCATTGACGGATTTAATGAATGCAAAAGTGTTTAGAATTACATATGATACTCGTTCAATGAACAAAATATATCGATTATATAATTATGCCACTCCTCTGCGCACGGAAAGGTAAAAAATATTGGTTTTTCTTTTTTTTTAAACTATGTTGCATCTTCATAAATAAATAACATTAATAGTCTGCTAAAACTGCAAAAATAAAACACAGTCACTTGATAATTTCAATAAAAAATCGGAATTTTTAAACTGTATGAATTTTTACAAATTGAGTTTTGCAGTCACAAAAGGTTTAAAAAATCCCAGACATGTATCATGCTAGCTACAATGTCTCTAAGTTTTAGCATAATTATATATGTGACAAAATAAAAGAAATCAAATAAACAAATTTTTATACGTTGCCGTAAGTTGTAAACTGATTAACCCCTAAAAAATGCTGCATTAATCTGAAAATAGCACGACTTCGTAGCTCATGATTGTAACGATAAGTCTTTTCGACACTTTTGCCCAGATAAAAGTTCTGTTTCTTTTAATGCTTTATTAATTTTTATCAGTTAGTCGCCGTAACTCTCTGCAGCAGCTGTTTGATATTATAGTATGTCATATGTATGTAAGTACAGAATAATATTGGATATGAATTTTGTCAGAGAGTATTTCGAATAAAATTATTTTCTTGTTTCATGACAATAATTTTACAATGCTATGTGGTCTTCTATATCCACAACTATCTACATAGTTGTCATTTAATCATTGCAATAAATACAACATCCGATTTGAGGTAGTCTTACTCACAAATTCACTAGAAGCCCAGAACACAATGCATTTTCAATTTCAATAAATAAATAAATTGCGGTTTCTGTACATGAGATTTAAAGACGTGTAGTTTTGCTTAGAATGAATTTATTTAATCGAAATAATTTCCATTAGATTCTACACACTTTTTCCAACGTTTTACAAGAGTTCTTATTCCATTACAATAAAAATCAGGAGTTCTAGAATGAATAAATTCCACGAAGGTATTTACAACATCCTCTTTATTGCGGAAGATTTTTTCTCGCAAAAAGTTATCCAAATTTTAAAAAAATGGTAATCTGTAGGGGATAAGTCGGGGGAATAAGGAGGGTGTTTTAATGTTTCACAACCCAATTCGTTTATCTCTCGAATCGTGAATTGTGATACGTGCGGGCGGGTGTTATCGTGTAGGAGTATTAGCCCCTTACGATTTACCAAACTTGGTTGTTCAACAAATAACTTTTTATGCATTATAATCATTAGTTGTGCTTTCACCGAATACATGATTGATATTGCGGGCAGTTTCCGCGGCTTTACGTCCTAATTTAAATTCATATAAGAATATGGTACGAATTTGCTTCTTGTCCATTGTTACGTTTTTAAGTTATACTCGGAACAAATGACGGTAAAAAACAAAAGTGTATCGCTTATATGATAGAGCGACGTCTACGGGTTCAAATGGTATGTTACTTGATAAACATAAATTTAAAATATATAATATAGAAAAGCCCTAGATATGACATAACAGAAAACCGCAATTTATTTCCGGACAACCTAATAGTAAACCGTCAATAGTCGTTCATGAATTTGGACAAGCATAATAAAAAAAAGTCATTCTTGTAAAGCTGTAAGGCATGCTTAGGCATTCAAAAAAAGAGTTGAACAATTTAACCAGAAGTATTCTCACTAACTCATGCTACATTTGTCGTATTAACAAAATACTTTTTATTGCGTTACATAAAAATACAAATAATACTCTATACGTTATTTACAATACGTTAGATAAAATATCTTATTACATTATATAATACAGTATGTGACAAATTTTGCTGTTTGTTTTGATTACTGTTATATTCCTTAATGTACAATAATTTACCAAGGGTTTGTTCCAAACATTCCACATGAACTTCTTCGAATACGGAAATCTACACCAAATAGGAGAAATACAAAAATAATGATTATGTGCAAAATTTGATTTGTAAATAAATTTTGATTTACCAAATTTTATCGATTGATTGTTGACAATGATTGTTGTTTATTAAAACTTAACGCCAGCGAAGCGTTAAAAATGGGACCAAAGTTCGGAAACTATTTCACACGCATACAAACAATGGAAAAATCACCTTTTTACAATTTTGGTAACATATACATACACTGACGTTCGTTTCCTATTTTATCATTGATATATAAATCAATAATGTTAATATCGTTCCAATAAAGTAGCGTATTAGTGATTCCACGTACAAAGGTATCAAGTGCTCTCGCATAAATGAATACAAATTTTCCAGTTGATTCGAAAAGTGATTCTCAGCAAAAGCATACATAAATATGCCAACACGTACCGAAACTCATCAGTTAAGAAATTATTTTTGTCAAATGTTGTTCATTTTCGCCCATCTCGTTAACCATTTAAACGAATGTTCCTTTCACACGGGCATCCAATTTTTTCCGTTCTATTCAAGAAAGTTTAGGTTTCTTAAATAATTTTATACCGGTGCAAAGCTATTTTTATAATTGGGTACTTAATATACGTCATTATTCTCAGCGGTCTGCAAAACGTGTACATACCTTTGTGAAATGCAGGTAACAGTAGAAACTGCAACGCTGTTGATAAATGAGTTGGTTGTCGTAGTTTTCTCAAGCCGATTCGCAGTTCCGATTCATGGAGCACGTTCTATACAATAATCATGAAAGTACGT
This sequence comes from Habropoda laboriosa, assembly GCF_001263275.1. NCBI lineage: Eukaryota > Metazoa > Arthropoda > Insecta > Hymenoptera > Apidae > Habropoda > Habropoda laboriosa. Next base: position 861,730 of record NW_017100524.1, read on the forward strand.
AGAGAGCATATACAGGTACACGGCCGCATAACGTGAGCGCAGTTACAGATGTAGTAATTCACCAAGTTATATATGTTCGCACAGGTCGTTAAAGGGGAACTCGTGCAAACGAGCAGCAACTCGCGCTTTCTCTGCCATGACTGTTATATCGTGCGTTCCCGTTTCTTCCTTATCTTACCATATTTTATTTATTACATCTTATTTGTTCCTTTCGTCACATTTCCAGCCATCCACTCCCCGTTTCACGTATCTTCCGTGATCCCCGTGAATTTTCTCCATCATCTAGCGTGCAGTAGGCACAGTTTAATTTATGGTGTCATTTTGCACTGTGTCAGATAATGTTTGTCAAAGGCAGAAGAGCGAGAAGATATTTGCCGTCTTCTTTTCTTCTGTTTTTTCTCTTCTCTCTCTCTCTCTTTTGTGCCACGAAAACACTGTGTGTGTAAATATTTCATAATTATGCGATCTTGCAAGCCGCCATAAAAATATGCGTTCTGTGTCGATCCGATACCAATTGTTATTCAATCTTTTACAAAATGTTAGGGAGAATCCTACATATGTTTATACTGTTTCACAGAAACTGCAATATAGTATATGGCTTCAAACAAGTAGTTACAATATATTACCGAAAGCAATTACTTACTATAAAAATAGTAACAAGATTGCGTATTATTTTGATGCACAGAGTGGTCCGCTTAACGTGACCACCTCAATTGTTTTCGTTTTTAGCAGATCGATCCAAATTTTTTTTGGTTTCAAAGGATCTCCAAGTGACTTTAGATTTTTTCTATGTCCTTTTGTTGAATAAGTTTTCAAGGTCACGTTTAATGTTTTTATGTATAAAAAATCTATTATTTTGTGGTCGTTGAATTCATACACTATAGGTTCATACATAAATTGAACTTGGCCTTGAAAACTTATTTCAAAAAAGAGGCAGAAAAAATCTAAGGCAATCACCCTGAAGATCCTTTGAAACTATATTCTCTATGATAAAAAAAATTTTCATCGGTTCACTAATAACGAAAACAATTGAGGTGGTCACGTTAGGCGGACCACCCTGTATATCCAGAGCAAGTAATCGCTTCTTTATTACGCAGTAGCAACAAAATGCAGCAGTCAAAGAAAATAGTAGTTATAGTTATCTAATATTTTATGTTCTTTCATTTGCATTACACATTATCTATAAAAGTATGTAAAATTTTTAGAAAATTTCAATAGTGTGATCATTTTTAAATGAAAAAGTATTTCCTATTGCTAGAAGGTTCACTAGATAATACTAGCAATTTTATATTCAATAATAAATTCATGTAAATTCTGTAAGTAAATTCAAAGTCCATTTACCATTTTGAATATTTAACAAATCCAAGTTTTATGATTCTAGTAAATTTTAAAACTTCAATTTCAAAACATTGCCGTTATAATTGTTGTTTGATATAAATATGAATTTTTTCGCAACATTCTTTTTTATAAGCATGAACGTAAGCATAAGCAGCGCAAACACTTTACACGCTTTAAGGTGTGAGACTCGTGTAACTCGCTAAAAGTAAGGTGATCTTTGTGAATTTATTCTTTAGAAACAATGGAATAGATCTTTTTGAAACATTTAGGATATTTTATTCAACATCCAGAAAAGTGGAAAATATTTTTTTTGGTGTAAAATAATTCGTCTATTGCAAACTGTAATGGTATTTTGCCGCAGCCTCAGCGTCGAAGTAGTCAATAAGCATGTAGTTGAGGCTTCCGTTGAATTCATCTAAAACAAACAATTCGAACAGCTTTGTGTTCTTTATAAGATTATGCTATGCATAATTCTAAATATGCAAAAAAGATATAAAATGAGGAAATGTTTGAAAAAAAAGTTTTCGACGAAAAATTTTCATCTTAATCATGCAGTAAAAGTAATTAAAATTAATAATATCGTTAAATATTCTGCTTCATCCAAAGAGGAATGTATTAGTCTACATTCTCGCACAAGGACAAGTCAATTGATTGAATATTTTTTGAGTTATGCTGCATGCCAATTTGAAGAAAGTTCTTTGAGTTTATGCATTTGTTCTACATTACAAACAATGCATGAAAGAACCGAATTGGAGACGTGAAAAATGATGCTGATCAAGTAATTAAAAAATAAAAATGACAACATTTTTAATGTAATACGATTTGAGTAGTGTAATATTCTTGCATTAGTTTCCTTGCATTGCGATAACATCTGCGCGATGCCAAACGACATGCACCATAGTAAACTTCATTTCTTTTCAATGTTCCTGAAATTTCTCTATCATTTTGAAAAACGTATTTTACAGCGTATAGGTCAAGTAATCCAATGGTTTCTTTCAAACCTAAACTTTTACAGCAATTATTATGTTTTTTAATAATAAATAAAATTTTATATACATATTCGGAAAGAGCATTTCTCTAGCTTTAAAATGAGCCCAAGATCGAAGCATTACTTTTAAACAAGGCTGTAATATTACAGTTAAAGTGATGACATGTCGGCTGATTTCGTCTAATTTTTAAACACTTTAACGTTAAATATCTCGAAAACCGTTTGAGATAGAAAGCTAAAATTTTTCATAGTTATCAAGAAATCTCGCGAGTTTAAAAAAAATCGATGACTATGACTACAATTCTGTGCGATTTGACGTGGAAATGGCCCGTACGCGTAACACGTAACTATAAAATCGGATATAACCTGGTTAATACTACGAATTCCAGTTTACAATTTTACGGATATATTTTTCAGATGTACTGCTATTGATTTATGCAAAAAGAAAAAATTTATATTCGATCCGTTACGCAAGTCTCTCCCTTTAAGCATAAATTCAGGCACCTTTGAAATTCTAGTAGCAAGTGAATGTAATAAAAACATGTTCACAACGTGTAAAATAGTTAATTTGAAAAGAAACGAAAGTGTAAGGTTTTTTTTATGTCGTATCGAATTCACACGACTGTTCTTAACACGCAACGCAATCTACACCACGGTATAATTTTAACAATATATGCTTTTATCGGTGTTTCTTGTTTCTCCTTTCGTCTTCTGCTCGCGTCTCTTTGCGAGGCTCATGAAGAGCCGACATTTACTAGTGAGCTGCACGTTCACGACATGAGAAATTTAGATTACCGTCCGGAGCCACTCCATTACCTTCATTCAGAGGCGGCCGTAGTTTAACGAACTACCGGTATACCTACAGACCTACCAGTCAGCCGACAGAAAGGTCCGTCGCGCTTTCCTCTTTCGCCTTCAAAAGGACGCATTCGGTCGCATCACTCTCTCATTTTCCTTCTTCCTCTTTCTCACTCATTCGCTCACTCACTCACTAGCGAAAAATCTGAGACAAGTCGCGCGTAAAATCAAGTTCTATCTAAAGTCATTGACTAGTTGGGCAAACGAGTGGTTTTAGTTCTTCGGTTTAAAAATTAATTTTCGATTAACCCTTTCACTACTGTTGGCGCCTGCAGGCGTTTCGAGAATTTCCTCGCACTATACTGTTGGAGCCTTTTGATGCACTTCTACTTCAATTTAATACTTAATTTTATCCTTTACGCACTTCTACCTGAATTTAATCAACCAAATTTTAAAACGATATAGCCGAAACAACAAATTATGCGGCCGTGGTTAAAAATATAACGATAGTCACTCACGTTACGCATTAAAATCTGCAGTAGCGAAAGGGTTAAGTGTCGCACCGTGAGAGCTTCGCGAATGGCCAGTAACACACGAGCTGTACCAAGCGACCAAGTTTATTTCTTCTTTCTATACCAAGAATAATCGTTTTCCTTAAGATATTAATCATTTTAACATGACGAAGATGAATGTTAATATTGCGTCGGGGACTTTGAACAAGTATAGCCAACTTGGCGCTTATTGTCTCTTGCTGATTCGATGGTAAGGGTTCGATGTGTGGCTCCTACACAATGCCTGAATCCTGATTATGTAGCAAATAACTTACACTTTATTTGCAAACACAATTTTATGGTAACGTTAACAATTATCCTAAAAATAAGTTCGAATTTCTAACAATACGTTATGCAATGACCAATGATCGAAATTCAATTACAAGTATCACACGTACGTTCAAGTGCCGTTCACTATCCTTCGAGTGTGTGCAAGGATATCACGTATGTTAAGTTTGTCACGTATTACGTACATATGTACCTATGCATGTGCAAGTATAGAGTAGAGGTGCGACTATCAGTTGTCGATATCTCATTGGTACTTAACGATATATCGATAATATTGTTAAGGCGAATAGAAGCGACTGAGGTACAATGCAACGCATTCATTGTAACAAAATCATTTAAAATTTACAGCAATGACATCATGGTAGTGTACTTTGGTTTGAATCTTGTTCTACTGTCTGGAAGAATTTGTTCTGTTCTGGAATGTATATGTTAAAATGGTAAAAAGTAATTTAATAGACAAGTACGATATTAAACAAAATAATTCAAATATACAGCCGGACAACAGTAACAATATTTTAACAATGGATGCACATATAGATATAAATGAGTGTGTATGGGCAAATTTTGATAAGAAAATACAAAAAGATAAAATTAAATATCGAATACAATTTTGCATCAATAAAATACGAATTAAAAGTT
>NW_017100524.1:866349-870635 GCF_001263275.1 Habropoda laboriosa
CTGTAAATATACAAATTCTTTCCGTCAAAAGAACAAGATTACAGCCAGAATACAGTAATATGCTGTCTGCAATAAGTTCAGATAAAAATAAATAGATTTTGAATGATTGTTTTACAATTAATGTAGGAATGTTTACAACTAGAACTGGAAAGCGTTTTATTAGAATCTTTACGATAATATTTTAACACACTTTTTGAATATATCCCAAGTCTCGCTCTTCTTCCCTCGTTCTCCTAGTTCTGTTCATTTATTTTCATCCCCAATGCATCCACATATTCCATACCCGCTCGCACTCGCTCAATCAAATTATAAATACATAAATAATCAATAAAACAACAAACCAAATAGTAATGACACAAGGAATAACATAATTAATAATAACACAATAAATAATATTGTGTTATTCAGTTGCTTCTATTGGCCTTAATGATATTTTAACGACATTATGTATATTGAAATATCGATATCATTTCGATATTGTCGACGTTCATCAATAACTTTATCGATAATCACACCTCTAGTATACGTAGATTCCCCGTATCTTTGTATGCATATTACCGTCATCACGCATGCATCGGTGATCACACAAATTCTAATTGACCTGGTCCTTTCATATGTCCAAATGAAAAATGTAAAAAAATGGTCAAATGGACAAGATTAGAAATGTTTGGGGGCGTTTTTGACATTGTTATTCACGATCTGTTATGTCGTTTGTGCGTCAAAGACAGGTAACTATTATGTGCTGGCCGAGGGTATTTTAAAAATGCGTTAGGTGCTGGTCGCCTATTCTTGTGCATGTACTAGTCATTTCTTGGTCCAAAGAATAAGGTTACTATTCGATTGTCTTTGTCCAGCCGCGCAGCCCACCGGCCAGTAACACATCATAAACTAATAAACAGTCCTTTCCAGCCGTCTTCCTAGCCCCTAACAAATTCCTTCCCTGCCATAAAGCAGTTCACCTCGCATCCTGGTCATGTTTCCTATCCCTTTCCCCTTTCCGGGTTTTTCCCAAATTATTTAAACTTTTGCCCACCACCTTCACCCTCACGTTCTCCTTCCACTAGTTTCCTAATATCCAATCACACCTCCGCATTTTTCGAGACCTTCTTTTCCACCACCTTCAACGTCCAACCAATCAGAACATACACCGACCCAATATATACCCACGCACCACCACAAAACGGGAGTTCAAAATACACACTTCACGAGGACAAGTAAAACCAAAAGACACATCTAAAGTATCATTCCTTACCTCCGGAAACGTTCGTAAGGAAAAAACACTGTACGATACGCGGTGTCGAAACATCGGAGTGAAGAGTTACGACCTTCACTAACGCGCCGTCTTTAGTAAAATAGATCGCGTTGCATCGCGAACTCGTGCAAAAACAATTACGATACGTTAATTGTCATTAAGCAGAAGAGGTCAAGCGTTTAAAATGCTAATTACGTTCGCGGCGTTTTTCCTGATTGTAAAATTAATGGCATGCTAGAAAATGAAAATGTTCGAGTCCTCAAAAATAGTATCGACTGTATCGCAAACTTCGGATAATGTGTTGTTCCAGCAACGTGACCGTTAAATTGTGAAGGATTTTTAACGAAGTTGTGAGAGGCAATAATATGGTCGAATCAAAAGTCGTTTTCATTTATTGAAGAAAATCGCAATAAGAAAGGTGACGCGACTGGTGTGATTTGTTGATGAAACATGAAATTAGTGTCAGTGAGGTGGAAAAAAAATGTCCAATTTAAAGTGCAAGTTCCGAAGGTAACAAAAAATTATTAGAATTAAAAAGGATCGTCGCTAAAAAGAAGCAACTTGATTTGATTACGAGGCTTTGTTATTTCTACTGGAACGAGTTGAATCAAGAGGATGCCGTTGCAATCTTCACTAGATAATCAGATTGAGGTAAGTGTATTATTTTTAATAGCTTTATTATTTATGAATTAATTATTTTATATTTACAGAAAAGGAGAAAGAACACTGTTTAATATCTATGCGCACTCATTTTTTCAAGAGATTGAACCTATTCGAGACACAAATATTCCACAAATTCTTTCCTAATTTCTTATTCACGATTTGCTGATCTACTAGCGATACTTAGTAAATCAATGAAACCAATATTATTTTGAATTTCTACTCTCCAAGTTCCAGCTGTGGTTGTTCCATTTTCTGAATCTTCAACATCAAACGTTCCTGGAAGCAAGAAAATATTTCATGCAGTAGAGTTTTTTCTTAAAAAAATTATGGTTATGATCATGGTAGAGCAAGTTCTTTTCTTTCTAGTTTTCTACTCAATATAGTATGATGAAACACTCCACAATCAGAAATACGTCTTTCACAGCCTTCGTCTGCATAAATGATATAGTTTAGCACTATGCTAAAGATATCCTTGTATTTAAAAAGTAAACTTCAACACATGTTTGCCATCCATTTCTCCTATGCTATTTAAAAAATTCCACTTGGTATTGAATCCATACGATACCTCTTTCCACACCTTTTGTGTTGCAAGCCTCTGTACATAACATAATATACGTAAAATACCATTGTTGAGAAGGATTTTTGCTTTTCATCGGAAGATAGTATTGAAGAAGAACTTCAATATTCAATCTACTCGTGAGGGAATACCCCAGAGAGAAACTCCAAGGCAGCTATAACACCTGGAAAATTCAGTGCCACATTCCGAAAACTAATAGCAATAGGTACTAAAAAGAGGGCATTGAACGATGACAGCAGGGAAGCACTTAAATGTATGAAAACATTGACAGAAGCTGTGTCGAAACGCCACGATTTTTCTGTGTATGGAGAACATATTCGAAATAAGTTCGGAATAGTGGAAGTAATCCAAAATAGCTGTCAATTTTCGGAATGAGTGTTATAGTCGTCCTTTGTGTCTTCCCCTGGAGTATTTCCTCATGGAGAGATTGAATATCATTATTTGGAAGTTCTCCTTCACTATTGTCTTGTTGTGAAAAGCAACGAAATTGCCGTTGCTCAAAATCGTATTGACCAAGTATATTTTAATTTAAGCATGGGAACATACTGCGAACAATGCAATGGACATGATGTAACTGAACACTTAGCCAACCGCACACGCCACGCCTGACCGTACGCTGTTTGTGTTTTACAAAAGCGATCGTTCAAGCGTTGCCGGTTTTTGCACGTGCCGACTAATGGTCTAAGGCTACGAAGGACCAGTTTCTTGATTGAAACACTAAGTTTTTATTTTGAGTTCTATGTTCTACAACTAATTCGAGGTATAGAGTCTACTGCGAAGTGTTTCTCTCTGGATGCGAAGTGGTTCTCTTGCGAGTTGCAAAGTGTTTCTGCTGGAGTCTCCGCGGTTTCCCCCGACGAAGACTCCCATTTTCCTAAAAACACCCCGATTGGTGATTTTTCCTTTTCTAAAATCACCAATCCGTTTACTCCGGTTTACTCTCTCCATTTCGCCCTTAGCGCGTTATCTTAGGGTGGGGTGAACAACGACCGGAGAAATTATTTGGTGGACGGATGCATGGGAATCCGTCAAGTGGCCCATCGACGTTGGCAGAAGTCGTGGGCCACTTTTCTATTTTTCCCTTCGGAGACTCCAGGATTTATGGCAGGGTCTGGTCCTAGGGACCAAGTGTCGCGGGCAACGCAATAAACACTTGTGGTGTTTTGAGAAAACGATATTTGCCTGCGACGGCGACCACTTAACTCTGGTGCCATAAATCCGGCTATAGGATACGCCTTAACAAAAGCAGAAAAGGTATTTTATGAATTGCGAACAACTCCAGTTCGAGGCAAACTTATAGGTAATAAAAGAAAAAGTAAACATGATAAAAGACAACGCGTTGCTAAGAAAAAAGTGGGAAATCTCCCCGGTCGGTTATGCAGCGACTTACTTCACAGCGGGGAGATTTCCCCATTCGGTTTGCTAAGTGTTAAAGCTGTGGTTATAGTTGATGCGTATTCGAACGAATTGGCATTTTGACGAATTCAATACGTCAGAACAATCAAATATGTATACAGATTCTTATGAGTGTATGTATTGCAGACTTCAAATGTTTCATTCGTCAGAACGTCAATTCGTTCGAATGCGTATCCACTATAGCCATAGTCTAAGTCGGACAACAAACATCGACATCAATGCCGTCCCCATCAAATTCAAATAATATTATATTTTACAATTGGAAATAAATCATAAGCAAAAACATATAAGTAACGTTTAATTCAGTTTATTGTTTATAGTTGTTTCTTCCTGACACGATGTCTGTAATTGAACAGGTGTAGTAACTGCTTTGGTTGC
>NW_017100524.1:878265-906100 GCF_001263275.1 Habropoda laboriosa
TTTTAGGCCTTCTTTGCTAATTTATTACAGAAGTACAGTAACAGTTATTCACATGAGCTTCATTCCTATGTGTTTACTTGTCCTTGAAGAATCGTTACAAATTTTTGTTGCTGAAAAATAATTAAATATGGCTGCTGTGGAACACGTCAAACGGAAGCATGAAAAAAAAAGTAGGTCCACGGTTGCTATGATTTGAGCTGTTCTGCTTATCAGAAATAAAAAAATCCAATTGATTCTTATTTAGCATGCATGTCGCTATGGTCGGCAGTAGAATAGACGAAAAATACTGAAAATTAAAAAAGTGGCGGCACTTTGAATACGAAGTATCGATTTTTTCGACTTTTTTTCGTCTTTCAGAGGCTCGAAAAATCAGAAAAATGTATATTTTGGCATAATTCTGCTACCGACTATAGCCGCACATGTTCTAAAGACATGTGCAAAATTTGAGTTCGATTGGTTCCGAGAAAAACGCGTTTAAAGTTTTCAGTGCAATTTACATTCTCCCTTGATGTATCACACTAAACGAGCTATAACTTCCTTATTTTATTCAATACAACTGTTCGATTGTTCTTGTCCGGTCGCGCAGCCCACCGGCCAGTAACACATCATAAACTAATAAACAGTCCTTTCCAGCCGTCTTCCTAACAAATTCCTTCCCTACCATAAAACAGTTCACGTTGCATCCTGGTCATGTTTCCTATCCCTTTCCCCTTTCCGGGTTTTTCCCAAATTATTTCAACTTTTGCCCACCACCTTCACCCTCACGTTCTCCTTCCACTAGTTTCCTAATATCCAATCACACCTCCGCATTTTTCGAGACCTTCTTTTCCACCACCTTCAACGTCCAACCAATCAGAACATACACCGACCCAATATATACCCACGCACCACCACAAAATAGAGAGTTCAAAAAAGACACTTCACGAGGACAAGTAAAACCAAAAGACACATCTCAAGTATCATTCCTTACCTCCGGAAACGTTCGTAAGGAAAAACACTGTACGATACGCGGTGTCGAAACATCGGAGTGAAGAGTTACGACCTTCACTAACGCGCCGTCTTTAGTAAAATAGATCGCGTTGCATCGCGAACTCGTGCAAAAACAATTACGATACGTTAATTGTCATTAAGCAGAAGAGGTCAAGCGTTTAAAATGCTAATTACGTTCGCGGCGTTTTTCCTGATTGTAAAATTAATGGCATGCTAGAAAATGAAAATGTTCGAGTCCTCAAAAATAGTATCGACTGTATCGCAAACTTCGGATAATGTGTTGTTCCAGCAACGTGACCGTTAAATTGTGAAGGATTTTTAACGAAGTTGTGAGAGGCAATAATATGGTCGAATCAAAAGTCGTTTTCATTTATTGAAGAAAATCGCAATAAGAAAGGTGACGCGACTGGTGTGATTTGTTGATGAAACATGAAATTAGTGTCAGTGAGGTGGAAAAAAAATGTCCAATTTAAAGTGCAAGTTCCGAAGGTAACAAAAAATTATTAGAATTAAAAAGGATCGTCGCTAAAAAGAAGCAACTTGATTTGATTACGAGGCTTTGTTATTTCTACTGGAACGAGTTGAATCAAGAGGATGCCGTTGCAATCTTCACTAGATAATCAGATTGAGGTAAGTGTATTATTTTTAATAGCTTTATTATTTATGAATTAATTATTTTATATTTACAGAAAAGGAGAAAGAACACTGTTTAATATCTATGCGCACTCATTTTTTCAAGAGATTGAACCTATTCGAGACACAAATATTCCACAAATTCTTTCCTAATTTCTTATTCACGATTTGCTGATCTACTAGCGATACTTAGTAAATCAATGAAACCAATATTATTTTGAATTTCTACTCTCCAAGTTCCAGCTGTGGTTGTTCCATTTTCTGAATCTTCAACATCAAACGTTCCTGGAAGCAAGAAAATATTTCATGCAGTAGAGTTTTTTCTTAAAAAAATTATGGTTATGATCATGGTAGAGCAAGTTCTTTTCTTTCTAGTTTTCTACTCAATATAGTATGATGAAACACTCCACAATCAGAAATACGTCTTTCACAGCCTTCGTCTGCATAAATCATATAGTTTAGCACTATTCTAAAGATATCCTTGTATTTAAAAAGTAAACTTCAACACATGTTTGCCATCCATTTCTCCTATGCTATTTAAAAAATTCCACTTGGTATTGAATCCATACGATACCTCTTTCCACACCTTTTGTGTTGCAAGCCTCTGTACATAACATAATATACGTAAAATACCATTGTTGAGAAGGATTTTTGCTTTTCATCGGAAGATAGTATTGAAGAAGAACTTCAATATTCAATCTACTCGTGAGGGAATACCCCAGAGAGAAACTCCAAGGCAGCTATAACACCTGGAAAATTCAGTGCCACATTCCGAAAACTAATAGCAATAGGTACTAAAAAGAGGGCATTGAACGATGACAGCAGGGAAGCACTTAAATGTATGAAAACATTGACAGAAGCTGTGTCGAAACGCCACGATTTTTCTGTGTATGGAGAACATATTCGAAATAAGTTCGGAATAGTGGAAGTAATCCAAAATAGCTGTCAATTTTCGGAATGAGTGTTATAGTCGTCCTTTGTGTCTTCCCCTGGAGTATTTCCTCATGGAGAGATTGAATATCATTATTTGGAAGTTCTCCTTCACTATTGTCTTGTTGTGAAAAGCAACGAAATTGCCGTTGCTCAAAATCGTATTGACCAAGTATATTTTAATTTAAGCATGGGAACATACTGCGAACAATGCAATGGACATGATGTAACTGAACACTTAGCCAACCGCACACGCCACGCCTGACCGTACGCTGTTTGTGTTTTACAAAAGCGATCGTTCAAGCGTTGCCGGTTTTTGCACGTGCCGACTAATGGTCTAAGGCTACGAAGGACCAGTTTCTTGATTGAAACACTAAGTTTTTATTTTGAGTTCTATGTTCTACAACTAATTCGAGGTATAGAGTCTACTGCGAAGTGTTTCTCTCTGGATGCGAAGTGGTTCTCTTGCGAGTTGCAAAGTGTTTCTGCTGGAGTCTCCGCGGTTTCCCCCGACGAAGACTCCCATTTTCCTAAAAACACCCCGATTGGTGATTTTTCCTTTTCTAAAATCACCAATCGGTTTACTCCGGTTTACTCTCTCCATTTCGCCCTTAGTGCGTTATCTTAGGGTGGGGTGAACAACGACCGGAGAAATTATTTGGTGGACGGATGCGTGGGAATCCGTCAAGTGGCCCATCGACGTTGGCAAAAGTCGTGGGCCGCTTTTCTATTTTTCCCTTCGGAGACTCCAGGATTTATGGCAGGGTCTGGTCCTAGGGACTAAGTGTCGCAGGCAACGCAGTAAACACTTTTGGTGTTTTGAGGAAACGATATTTGCCTGCGACGACGACCACTTAACTCTGGTGCCATAAATCCGGCTATAGGATACGCCTTAACAAAAGCAGAAAAGGTATTTTATGAATTGCGAACAACTCCAGTTCGAGGCAAACTTATAGGTAATAAAAGAAAAAGTAAACATGATAAAAGACAACGCGTTGCTAAGAAAAAAGTGGGAAATCTCCCCGGTCGGTTATGCAGCGACTTACTTCACAGCGGGGAGATTTCCCCATTCGGTTTGCTAAGTGTTAAAGCTGTGGTTATAGTTGATGCGTATTCGAACGAATTGGCATTTTGACGAATTCAATACGTCAGAACAATCAAATATGTATACAGATTCTTATGAGTGTATGTATTGCAGACTTCAAATGTTTCATTCGTCAGAACGTCAATTCGTTCGAATGCGTATCCACTATAGCCATAGTCTAAGTCGGACAACAAACATCGACATCAATGCCGTCCCCATCAAATTCAAATAATATTATATTTTACAATTGGAAATAAATCATAAGCAAAAACATATAAGTAACGTTTAATTCAGTTTATTGTTTATAGTTGTTTCTTCCTGACACGATGTCTGTAATTGAACAGGTGTAGTAACTGCTTTGGTTGCCTAAAAGTTACCTTTATTTGACTAGAATTAATTTTCGAAGTTTGTTGAACCGGTGAACTTTCTGGTTTAACTCTCTGATTGATTCTGTCTTACAAATTTATTTTTCCCTTCATTCCAAGTTCTCGTTCTCTTTTCAAGAGGTTAAATATCGGGTTTGTCACAGGCGTGAATTTTGGTGGGAAGCCAAGAATGGCATTGAAAATTAGGGCCTTGGTCAACGTCCAACATGAAGTCGCCGCCTGCATGGTGTTGAAATTCGTTGATGTACACGTCACAGGGTTTAGGCAAAAACCCACTATTTGCTATTGAGATGCAGGAAAAAACTCCGGATTCTCCGTCTTTGTCAGAATTTTGGAGCTCTCCTACCAATAAAACAAAATATAGCAAAAGTATCATGTCAAAATAATTTTTATTGCGCCAATGTCATATAACATGTGATCGGAAATGTTAAAAAAATATTATCACTCTCACATTATTCTTCGCGCATTGCATCATGTGAGTAACATTTACTTTACTCAATTAATTTTGTTTGTGTTTGAATATGGCCAATACAAGAGTTCCTGCTCCTTAGATCGTCCTCCGTGGGTCGCGGGCGTACCGCTCACCCTCGAATTTCCAAATTGGAAGAGTGATAGCTGTAGGGTTATTTTTATTAAATGTATAAGAGGGGGGGGGCATTTGTTTTTGGGATTAAAGAAGGATTGGCAGTGCTGCGAGAATGGAAAAGAGGGAAAGCGGCAACGCTTACTCACTCGTATGCGATGCGTAGTGAATGAAGGAAGTGTGTCTGAGAGACAATGCGTTTTAGAAATAGTAATTCATATACTTTTTATTTTATTGCGTAGTTATTACATCAAATATATGTAGTTTAATAAGAATAGTGTTTATAATTTAATAATCTAACGGCACGCATATGCCTACATAGTTGTCATGTAGTAGCTTCACGATACGTCAATCGCTATTGAGGATTTACGAATGAACACCAGAAAGGCGCATCACCTGCAGAAACGTAGCGTTTCTGCGCCAACAAAACATCTTCTCGGCATCGACATCTGCGTAAAAGAAGATTTAATACATAAGGGTCTTTAGGAAAAGTCAAATCTTAAGGGGGTATTCTAGTCTAGCCTTTTCAAAAAAATCGATTTTTTTTTGCATTTTCTGAAAGTAGACATTTGCAGAAGTATAACTGTCGAAGAATTTTTACGAATTCGTAAAATTGACGAAGTTATAGATGGTTAGAGAAGACGACATGTTGCCTGTAGTCGTAAGTACACCATTCTCATGTAACTGGTATGAGAAACTTTAAACGCGTTTTTCTCGAAACAATATTTTTCTAAATGGCTGACATGATATCTCAAGCTCTAGTTGTCCGATTGACTCCAAATTTTACGTGCACCTTCAGTGGATGTGCCGTTATCGTCTGAACCAGAATTATGCCAAAATATATATTTTTCTGATTTTTAGAGCCTCTAAAAGACGAAAAAAAGTCGAAGAAATCGATATTCAAAATTCAAAATGTCGCCATTTTGTAAATTTTCACTATTTTTTTTCATTCTGGTTCACACCATAGTCACAGTCGTACCAATCAAGAATCCTTTTGGTTTTTTCATTTCGGATAAACAGAATGGGCGGAATCGCGTCAGCAAGTAGGACACATTTTCACTTGAAAAAAATTGTGAACTTTCATAAAACATGAATAAATATGTATGCAAAATTCCGATACTGAGAAACTTATACTTTCCTTGCAAAAAAATCCCTAAAAAAGACTAAAAAATGACACTCTAGAATAGAATACCCCCTTAACAAAGGCGTTCTATTCCTAAACTAACTAGATATTGGTTAAACACCTTGTGCAAAGTGTAAAATCGTTTTATCTGTAAAAACTTCATACTTCAAGGCATTCAAGTAATGAATCAAATTGTAAGAACACTTTGGCAGGAGTTTAATGACTGCAGATTCTCGGACAACTATCTTCTTATACCATATTCGGTGGAATAATATCGCATTAGTCTGAAGCATGCGCATGTTTAGCACGCATAGGCATCATATTTCGTGATCATTATTGCTTACACTCGTTCTCCTCTTCTCTTATCATTTAAATGTTGCGTCTGCGATAACTGGCGTGGATGAGACCCGATTCCGACGCTCTATTCGCGCGCTGAATTGCATCTCAGGAACGTGGTGTATCTGTAAAGCGATACTGGTTAAAAATGTAGCGGAATGTTAAGGGAACCTTAGCGACTTATCGAATAAAGTATGCGAAACACGGATATTTCGAGGTTACGCTGCTAACCTTTTTACTTTATTTATATAGTGCTGAGAACTTTCTTAGTACATACTATATTGTTCATTTGTACGAGTATCCACATTTATTCCTTATTGGAATTTTTTCTTCCAAATTTTCTCCTGGAGTATGGCTTTGTACGTTTCACGTTTCATTTGATAAGAAAACAGTAGTAGAGATATTAGAATTCCATGCAATATTATTTTAAGTTTTAGTTTAAAAAGTGATAAAAGTAATGGAAAAATGGTCGAATGTTAGTAAAATGTGAGTCCTTTTATAAACGGAAACATATTTTTTTCGTTTTAAAATGCAATATTTTGTTTAAATTAGTAGGAATACAAGTGGTGTCTAAACCAATCGTAAATTGTAATTTATAAATAGACCTAACATAAATTTGCGTAATAACTTCTCATTTATTTAATCTAATATATTCCGTTTTTAAATTTTTTGTTTTCACTTTTGAATTTATGCACTTATTTATTATTTTATGTAAATATTTTAAAATATTAAGAACTAACTACTTCCAGAAATGAAAACAGTAAATTAATGTTCCAAGTTCCATTTTAACGTAATGAAAAACGATAGTTTTGGGTATTTATATATTTTGCTCTTTAAACATGATGGTAATACTTAAAATTATTGAAATATACATATTTATTATAATAAAGTATATACAAAATGATACGGAATACAAATCCTTAGTTCGAACGCAAAATTTGAAGTTCAAGATTGTTTCGCATCTTATATTACAAAGAGTAGAATCCATGATTGCGCAGGAATGTTACAAAGCCCACAGTTTAGAATTTTGCACAAGTGATGCAAATACTAAAGTATTTGAGTACAAAATGTTGATTCCACGTTCTAGTTCAGCTCTCTTTCATTTTTCTAGCAATATCTTCAGTATATTACTCGATTTGATTAGAAAACGCTTGTTATTAATAGATGGCTATTGGCCAAACACCTCACTTAACTTTACGCTGCTCTGTGTTCTAAAAATTAACAGTAATTGGTGAAAGTCAGCTAATTGTAGTTTTAAATTTGAAAAATAAGATTGTGGTATATTACTTACTATAATGGAGGAGGCGTTAAATTCTTAAAATGCACATTATGTTTTCCGCGTTCTCTAATATTGCAAAGCTAATGACATTTCCATTGATAATACACTGTCTTCAAAAATTTTTAATTTTCATGTAATATTTCGTTTGTATTTGAGGCATTGTATATGAGGGTTTTAAATTCCTAATAAGAAAAAATCTAGTTTTTGTCGGTTTTGATACACTATGAAGTTGGAGGATAGTTTACGAAACTCGATCTTGTAAAACATCATTCTAAATACGCCTTATAAGATCCAAAAATATGAAAATGCTAATGAAAGTATAATACGTAAACAATTATTCTAAGTGGCAGAGGTAAGAACTGTCTACACATTTTGTACTTTGAAATATAATCGTTTCTCCTTCGCAGAAGGATTCGTACGTAACAATTTGTAGTACGAAAGTTCGTTTAGCTTTTACCCCTTGTAGTGGTTATATTTAGATAAGTGTTAATTGTGAATATAACGTCAATTATTTACGTACATACTATTATACCGCACCCTAAACATTGCTACAAATTTCGTACAGTTGCATTGTCAGTTTACAATTTGTATGAACTTATAAACCATTATTTGTATGAATCAATATTGTATTACTTCCAATTAATACATCTGCATATTTGCATATTCTTTAATTACTTCTTTACCAACGTTTCCATTGGGAAACAATTACATCACGACAATTCGCTTTGCAATGATTGCAACATTAATTTGATGCACATGGTACTACATGTATCTTGATCGAATTGAAGATATTAAATAATTAGAAAAAAGTGATTGTTTAAATCTCGACAGGTATGTCAGCCGCCCGATCCTTAGATTTCTTAGCATGTAGTTCTATTGTATATATTTTTCGCCTTCGCTCGTTTCGTAGCAGCGGTAATTTTATGACGCCACGGCAATCGTAGTCTTTCAATCTAAGAACTTGCTTTCACCTTTATTGCCTTGTTTTCGACTTAGAATCTTCGCCCCTTTTTTAACTTGAACATTTTTGCATTCATATGGTCACGAGAGCCGAAGCGCGTCTTAACGTTATTGTCTGCTACGGTTATTGTTCGAGGCACTCGGAATTCCCGCGTGCGTCACTCAAGGGTACGCTTGGTACCTGCCTATGGTCTAGAGGTGGCATTTTCGTGTAGTTTTCCCACCTATGATAGTTTTCGCCAGCCACCCTTCCCCACCACTATCGAAAAATGTATTCAGCCTATCCGAGGGCCTCACCCCCGCGATGCGTCCTCGCACCGAGGTGTCGTGGGACCTTTCGCGGAAGGGAACGAGAGAAGTCATCTGACCACGCCAAGAGTCGCTCCTTTTAGAAGTTTAGACCATTAGCAATAGTTGTTTTGTCCTCCTAATCACGGAGGCGGGCCTTCGAAGACGAACCTATCAGATTTAGTCGGCACACCACGTGCTAAATTCGACAAAGCTCGAAAGTTGGTTGCAACTGCCACGAGCAGATCATAACAGTGATAAATCTATCAACATTCTGTCTCATATTGGCAATGAAAAAGTTATAGGTCCTTCGCATCATTAGCAAGTGAAAATTGAAATAGAGGATACGTAGGAGAGACACGATGATTATTTCCAATTATGGCCATCTAAAAAGAATTTCGTAAAGGGCAAATGTTGTTCGTCAGCTTAAAGCGCCACTTTCGTCCTTGCACCACGGCTGATAGCGATTTAAAAGTGTGGCTTTTTAATGATGTCCACGTTAATGCACAAGACTGTGACGCCCTTTGCCAGATTAATTGAGTTTATAGTTAATTTTCAACGGACCTACATCTCCACTTTAATGGCCGTGCTACGCCCCTTTTGCCGGCTCGTATGTGCTGAGTTCGCACTTAGCCTCAGCCGTCTATGAGCCACCCTCTGTTCCACGCTGTCCGCGTGATATAGTATGCACACTACCGTATGAAACTTTAATTGTGTCATTATACAATGAAAATTTGTTCATTCTCGTGTATTTTCGCATTACATTCAATAACCATTGAAACAGTACGAAGGAGACCATCTACAGCGCTACACACTACTTCTTCCATTCCTAATAAATCAAAGACTTTATACAATTTCAATTACACTAAAAAAATGTATAAATTCTTGATATTCATAGCAATAAATGATCTCACTCGATTACCGGTGTAGTAAAGAGTGAATTTCGTTCGACATCCTTTAGTACATTAGTGGATTATTGACATTTTTCAGTGGGTTATACGTACACGTACATAACTTCTTCTAGTTGTTAATTTAAAAAAGCAAATGGCTGAAGAAACATGGAATAATTTTCTTATAACAAATTATAATAAAGTATTTTCTACTTTCTGTGGAAAATATTATACTGCACCAACTTTATCACGGAAGCGAAAATCTGCCACTTTTGAGGTCATCGTGTATTACTGATATAAATGTTATCAAATGAAATTTAGTCTCGGTTGCAACACTAGGAAGTGAGAAATGTATGTTATTTAATAAATAGTAAATGACCTTCAAGTAAATTTGAAGGTGACGATAATGCAGAATTTGTTTATACCATCGTACTTTCATCTTCAAGTTTATCAGAAAATCTGTTTTTTTGTTTGTTACTCATAATTTACCCTAATTTTTAATTCTCAGATTATTATTTTTCACTTGAAATGTAATTAAAAAATTGAACTCTTAACGTTGGAATGACTAAACAAGTCTCAGAAAAAGGATTTAATTCGTTTATTTATTTAATTACATATGACTTCAGATTAGTCTATATCTTTACTCTATTCGATGTAGCACGAAGTAGACAGCAAAGTATACTGCGATACCAAATCAGCTTAGGTCATCTCTGTTTTGCAGCATAGTTATCGCTCTATTCTTCGGCTTTCCAAGTAGCAACTCACTGTGTATCTTGCATGTGAAATCACGGGAAGAGTTCATAGAACAGAATATTTATTGCAGTTTCTTATCATCGCACAGAAAAAGTGAGCAGCAACAAACATAAGATAAAATTCTTCATTCAAATGTATGCGTACACTTCTTCTCTAATCTTATCTCTTTGTTTCTTTCGCTTTGTCCATTATTGTAGGGTTTAGTGGTTTCCGTGATCGAGATTGAGCAGATGTAATTTAAAGTAAAATATATTCAATTGATAATAAAACTGTACTTTGCACAAGTCCACGCTATTGTCTGTCAAAACCATACTGATTCTCATTAACCACACTGTCTCTACTCTATTTTTCATACCGACTTTTCTACTCTGAACTACTACTCCGAGTTTTCTACTCTGACCCCAAGCACGCATCTTCCATTCTTTTATTCTCGCGCTTGCGCTGTCTCTTCCTCTCTAGAACTATTTTACTCTCATTCTACGGAGACATTATCAGGAAATATCCAGTCACGTCCACCCAAACTTTTGTATAGCCATGCACCCTTCAGTCGCACGGTATTCTCAAGTAATCTGTCCCAAATATTCTTCTTTCGCAGCTGTCTCACTCCGTTCACGCAAATATCGATTCAGACTTAACACTCGCACGAAATTCTATCACCCCTGCATTATTCCCTTTTATATTCACGTTTACTCTGTCATTTATTGTTCTAAAGGATCTCACCAGTAAAGAAAGGAAGCACTTACTGTCTATAGAATCGAACGATCTTCAAGAAAGCAAATGGATCTACTGATCAAAGTGAAACATTAAAATATAAAAAATTGATAGTCGAGGTAAAGAAGGTGAGAGCAGTTCTATCGTATGGTGAAGAAAAGTGACGACTTACGTGACTTAACTGGGAGAATTAGTTAATAACAGAGGGAAAAGACGACACCAGGCAATTTCACATTCATCTGGGTAAATTACACACTCCGCAAGATTGCACAGGCTTCTTCCTCTATGCCGTATTCTACTTCCTATGTTCCTTCTTCCCTATTCCTGCTTTCGGTTGGGCTAGCAAGTACCGGAAGCCGTGTTCCACACGGACATCCGTCCCTTGGTCGGCTCACGGCCGAAGTGCCATGAATTATAACCGTGGAATAACAGCACGGCTTGCAGAAAATCCACCAAGAGGAAAAGGGTGGAATGGCGAGGAAAACATTCGCTGTTGGGATTGAAATCGCAGATCCTACAGTGACAACGCTTGTCGTCTTTCTCTTTTGCTAAACGCGGGGTAATAAAATATTTCAGCGGGTGTGTTGTGTGAACAAGCTGTGATATATTGCTAATGTGAAATTTTAAACACACCAACGATATTATATCGCGTATACTTTTTCTTTAGAAATTATTATAGCATCGCAAAAATATTCACCTCTTTCTAGCTAGGTTTAAGAGGCACAGGACGAGGATTGTAAAACAGAAAGTAGTGATCGACAGTGACACAAGCCAGGCCCTTCGTAAAAACCCTCGATGACACACGGGGAGAAAGGAGAGGAAAGAAGGTTTTTTCTTTGTAGATAGAGTCAGAGTGTTGGAAATAGAGTGTTTTACGAGTCGTTTCGAGTTGGCTGCGTTGCCCGTGTAGTCTCAGAGTTGTAACAGTCGTTTTGTAATTGTTTGAATTGTGTAACAGTTGTCTTAGAGTTGGGAGTTGGGTCAAATTGTTATTATATTCACTTATCATAATCTGCCAATTGTCACTGCCGTAAAGCATCGTTATAAACTCTTAAATAAAAGAAAACATTTAACATTACAGATTCTACATTACTTATTAATTTTAGCTGATTAACATATTTATATTTGTTTCAACTTGTACTCCTTAACATTCAGAAAAGTAATTATTTCAATTAGAATTCATAAATTTCGATTCGCAGTTTACTGTATTTATAAATTTTATATGCATTTCTCGAGAGACAAAACAAGCATCTGTGGGATCAGAAATGTAAATAGATATTTATTAACAAAATATAAGAATAACTATGATACATTGGGCTTTGACACACGCTTCTTCGATTCACGATCTCTCGACTATTTCAAACACACTGCCCTTTCGTCCCTCGCACACCGTACTTTATAGCCAGGCCCTTCGTGAGCCTCTTGTCGCCGGGGTTTTTCCCTTTGGGCCTGGCTATCGTCGCTCGTCTCCCGCTTCTTTAATTGACTAATATACTTTAAACGAAGATTAACGTGTTATACTCATTACTACAAAACTGGTGATATTGTTATTATAAGTGATAGGGTATTTAAATTTCATCTTGCAGACTGTAACACTATTAATGTTAAATTTGTTTTCATAAACAACATTTTCAGCGTTTTGTGGAAAAGTTATTCACCAAAGAAGCATTTTGACAAAGCTAATTGGTGAGGAAGGAAGCGCTATTCCTATATATTTCTTCTTCTAGGGTAGACATGATACGTAACGGTGGAGGAAAAGATATCAGATAAAAGAGACGAAAGGTAGGAAACGTCGAAATGCTAGAAGATTTAGCGTCCAAAGGACATCGAATGGATGTCAACGGCAGGGAGTAGGGAAGGCAAAAGAGAAATCCTTCAATAGTTTATCCGGTCGACCAGCCAGCTGTCCGTTTTCCTCTTTTCCTTTCTCTTGCTTCTTGTGCTTCTTCCATTCCGCTGTCTGGACCCACATCATTATCTCGATGGACGTACGAAGGCGGCCAATCGAAACCTAATAATCTTGGTCACTTCTGACAAACGATGCCGTCAAAATGTAATTCCAACGCGTTCACTCACACGCTTGGTCACTCTCGTCTGGAATTCCAAGTGGCGGCGATGCTTTCCTCACGATCTGAGCCCCCCCTCGTTTTTCCTATTCGGATTTTCTCTTCGTTCGCAGTTTTCCTTTACCTCCACCGCTCCGCCTGGCTTCCAGGGTGAGATTTGACAGGCGAACGTGACTGCTACGTTTCAGTTTCTATCCTTTGTAATGTTAATGGCTGACTTCGCCAAATACAGAAAAGTCAGCGATTATTTTTCCACTTATTTCATTAAGTGGAGCAGTATTTTGCGCTTCTTTTTTTTTAACGACAATCTAGATTCAACAATGACACATTTTGGTTTGTGCACTTAAGTAGGAAATTTAAATTTGAAAAAAAGATGTGAAAATATTTTTCGTGAAATTTGATACTTATAAAACTGTAATTCTGTTAGTTGTGTCTATTTTAATTCTTTTTTATATTTCTCTTATGTTGTTTACTTGAACAGCAACACTTGAAAGTTTCAGAACTTTTAATGTCATCTTCATTCTGAGAACTGTCAAAGTACCCATGTACATATTTTATTAAAAATGCTTAAGTAATGAAAAGGAAAACTAAAAGTCACTATTTTATTTAGAAAAAGGGTTAAAGTTAATTGTGAATATTGCACGAGGGAACAAAAATGTTGCAGTGCTGCAGTGACAGAAAGATGATAAGAAAAAGAAGTACTTTGAGCCACGTTGCATGTTACGATGACCATACATCCTTTATTTAAGAGGATAGTCCTTTATTTCACTGCTATGTCCTTTAGATTTATTTTTTTTTTTTCTAAAATAACCATTTTGTCCTTTATTTTGTGAAATAGTAAATTGAAGTATTTGATGAAGTTTCGTGTATTAAAAGCTGTCACCAGTGAAAAGGTCGAAGAATGGCGACAGAGTTACGTATCCTGCCAACCTAGATTGGTTGAAATTTTGAAATACTTCGCAGATAAAGACGTATCTTTTAAAAACATTTTAAAAATCCTTGAATTCTGCTTATGTCTCACTGGATCTAATACCCCCACTGAGCGAGTATTTTCATTAGTGAACAACATGTGGACCAGTGAAAAGAACATAATTAACACGTTCCGTGCCGGACCGATTTTCGGTGACTTTCCGTTCACGCCGCGTGGGTCGTATGCGTCCCACATTGTCGAGACTAACAGTTTTGCTTTTCGCCCTATATGTCTTCCAATATTTATCAGATTGCAAAAATCATTGTTATCGAGAAAAAGGTAACGTTTAAGATATGCTACAGAGCAAAGAAAAAATTTTTGTTTTAACAAATTATCGCCGTAGTTGCATAGTTTAAGTTAGCGGAAGGAAAAGGCCGAAATATCAGATGGCCTGAACGGAAAGACCAGAGTGGGGCGTATGCAACCCACGCGGCACGGAACGTGTTAATAATAAAAAAATGATTATACCAAATGCAACTTTGGCACGAATTGTATGCAGTTTTATGAATTTTTAAAACACAAACCTGATTTATTAAAAGAAAGTTCATTCTTGTATCAAAATCAAAATTTTTTCGATCATCTCCGACCCGCCCCAAAATTACTCTTAAAAAAATTATTCTTCGCTATAACTTTTTAACTATGCGGAATAAAAGTAAAATGTTTCAGATAAAGGTGTTAGGCTTGACAACAGTTATCGGAATGATGATAAAATACGGTTCCATTTAAGGAAATTGGGTGTTGTACCCTTTCCACCCTCAGGACATTCACCCCTACAGTTTCCTATATTCTAGAATGCTAGCCCCTTCGAACCATTTAACATGTCCAAATTTCAAGTCGATATCTGCAAACAAATTACGTGGTTCACCTGTATGCACAGGAAACGATCGAAGTAGACTATCGGCGATCGATAATTGTGTAAAACGTCGAAGCTTTGTAGGAATGCGTAAAATTACATTTTCGCATGCACAGAGAAATTTGGAGAAAATATACTTGTTCCATGGAGGCTGCAGTGAAACGTGTTATTGACCGTAACCACGGTAACGCACTGCATTTAATCGCGACCACCTCGGTTATTTGTTTACGGCATACGCGCTTCACTCACCTGTACATATCCATCGGAATTGTATTCCACTATCAAAATAATGTTTACGTTAAATTCAAATATGAAAACTACCGATTTA
Organism: Habropoda laboriosa; assembly: GCF_001263275.1. Taxonomy (NCBI): domain Eukaryota; kingdom Metazoa; phylum Arthropoda; class Insecta; order Hymenoptera; family Apidae; genus Habropoda; species Habropoda laboriosa. Next base: position 893,429 of record NW_017100524.1, read on the forward strand.
TCAAGCTCTTTTAACGTATCTTTCGCTAAAATTAATCTGTAATTGCAAATTTAATCGTTTTTTAAATTACAACAAATTACTTTTGTAATAAATTATTAAACACATTATATTTCATTATGAATTATTAAATGTTATAATGCTTTACTTGATCGTCTGAAAACTATAGTAAATACATTTGTACAGTATTATTCCGTGTTATCAGATGTCACCAACAATTTAACACATATAGTGACAATTAACTTCTGTACAGTTAGTTCAGTGAATTACGTTGAAATTAATTTGTATTACAATTTACATTTGCAGAGCTTGAGTGTTATTTCAATAAATGTTCCAAACGTTATTTATTTTGTAACGTTTATTTAATCTTGACTGAACTTCTTTACTTGCATTCAGATTTGCATTCAGAAGCACAAAAAATCCGGTTTATCTCAGAACACGGAAGTATGTATCTCGAAAATTACGAATGATATAAAAAAATGTTTCAGACGAAAGTTGTCGGGTATAAAGGGCGATATATTGTTCAAGTATTTTTTAACATTGTAAGAACCTTGAAGAGCCCTGTAAATTATGTATTCTTATTCGAGACGTTTTCAAAACACTGTACTTATGGCTTCTGCGTAAATTATTATCGGGATATCAGCTTCCAAGTTTTATATGTCCCCGGCATTAGCGTTGCCCGATGTATATACACCGCGGGGACAGATAAAGATGTTTTTCATAATGCTACTACTGGTATGGCATTTCTGGAACATAAAGTCATAGTTTGCCAATGTTTCCAAAACATTGTCCGATTGACTAACCTCCCCCTGTTGTAGGTAACGCTAATTCTAGCGACGTGTAAAACTTGGAAGCTGATATCTCGATAATAATTTATGCAGAAGCCACAAGTATGCAGTGTTTTGAAAACGTCTCTATGTCAGCTACAAGAATATATAATTAAAAATGTTTGTTTCCATTTAAAAACTTCAACATGACCTTTACAGGGCCTTTCAAGGTCATTGCAAGGTGAAAAGCATACCAGAACAATATGTTGCCCTTTATACCCTACAACTTTCATCTGAAACATTTTTTTGTATCATTCGTAGTTTTCGAGATACGGCCGCGTTCTGAGATAGACCGGAGATGCTGTATTTTGGGTTTTTTAAATTAATATGTGTACTATTATGACACAGGTTATATGAATCTACGCCAGTGTGTATTTTTTTTTATTGGAAGATTTTTTACGAGTTTTTGTTGTGTCGTAATAGTTGCATTAGCAAATAGAAATGAATAAAGTGTAATTTAAATATATGTACATAAGTTAATATGAAATTAATATTTAAGTAAAACGTATTAATTATAGTATGAATAATGTAATCCGTTAAAAAATACACGTACAATAAAAGACATTTCTTTCTTTCTCTGTTTTCCGTGCAGTATTCGAGTTTCTAGGTATCTCAGCAAAATACATACCAGCAGTTTTAAGATATTTCAGCAGAATCCTCTTTGCACTAGCATAAGTGGATCGAGTAGGAAAATCTTTTCTCCAGATCGTGTCCCGTTTCTCTATGACTGTCGTAACCAATAAAGTCTAACTGCACCCTTTACACGGAGTTTGCGATAGCAGCAGCTTCGTAAGTCCTCACAGTAGGCGGACGACTTGGAAAAGCTCGGCGAGTTCTTATCTGTCCACCAGTTTCAGTTCTCTCCTCTCTTTTCATCCACCCTCCTTCTTCTCGTTTCGCAGCTATTGTGATAAGCATTTACATAAGGAATCCCGAAGCTACGGAAGCCAGTTACCGCAGACGATATAACCGAAAAGCAGAAGACAACCCGACACAGAACGATAGCCCCTCTGGAGAGCAAAGTCGCTGGCCAGGATACAGAAAACTTGAATCGAACTTTGCAAACACACGCACCATTTTCCTGTCTGAACTGTACTTTACTATCCTTTTCCTTTGGAAAATGCTCTTATTGTTAGCTTGGTCTTAACGAGGCTACTTCGACTGGGATTTTAAGCTAATTGAATAATTTTAGTTTCTGGCCATTCTAAATCTATCATGTTTTGTATCTGGAATAAATATAGTAAACGTTAATCTAACTACAACCTGGATTTCGAGACTTTCTTATATGAAGGCTTTGATTTTGTAGAAAAAGTAGTTCAGTAGAGAAAAGGAATTAATATTTATAATTTCCCACTTTTATAACTTTTAGAGCATATTTGATTATTGTATTATATCGTGTGCATTATGGTTCTGTATTTATTTGTTAAAAAATTATAACAAAATATGGTATTGCAGGCTACTCCTTACAAAGATAATGTTTCTTAAAGTTTCATACATTTATTATTTTATGTTTTGTTTTGTAATACTTTCATTTCACAGATATTGCAGACATTTGTAATAAATAAAGTTGTATCCGAGATTGCCAAATATGATTTCATATACCCCATCTGTGTTACGTATTGTTTGTATTATCTTTATTCAGTCATTAACTTATTCTTATGATCTTATTCGTTACGATGCAAAATGGGAATAGATCAGCGATATGTACAATATGTATATCTAGTCTGCTTATACGAGCTGTATTTACGATCTGAGATCGTTGACAGTGTTGAATATAACTTTTGTCAGTGCCATTTGTGTCTCCAGGGGTTTGTTAGAACTAGAATTATTTGGTAAAGTCAGTCGACAACAATTATTTATTCTATAATATAGCACAGTTTTTAAGACTGTGTGTTCATGTCCAATATAAATCAAAGTCCGATAGTTTGTTTAGTACATGGTTCGCTGTATTTGTTCTCTTTACGAGGTCTGAATTTGTTCTGTCCGATACAATTCTGTACGGTGCTAGGTCTGAAACTGTCCTGTTTGATGGAGGAACGCTTTTCATCCAAGTAGAAAATGCGTTCCCTCCATCGTCCAAAAATTCTCCTCCAAGATGCGACTTGAAGGGAAATGCAGAAAAGTGGGATCTAGGATTGTCCAATTAAAAACTGAGGCGGCCAAGTATTTCGTCCGGTAAACAAGACCTGCAAGACGTCGCACAAAAAGTCCCTTATTCGGGAAACCGGCCCAAAACCCTTAGGCCCCTCTTTTCATTTTGTGTGGGCTTACGATAAATCAATTGCCGTTGAGGGTGGTCTGGCTGGCAATGTTTTGAAATCATGTTGCTTTCATTTTCCAGCCAGATCCAAGTCCTCGAGAAAACAATCGACTTTCCCAAAAACGGCACTGTCCTGTGTCGACGCAGCGTAAGTTTGAACACGTGGCCTTAATATTCGTTACCATTCCCTTCGTATTTCGTATATTTGTTATAACTTTTTAACAAAGCTTTAAACAACCTATGTTTATACACATAACATTTTTTCCTGACTTATATCCATAGACCATACTGACAAAGTTTGATCGAAAAAAACTGGAACACCCTATATATCAATCCTCTTAAAACATGCACGCATATTGTATGTTCCTTTTTATTCGGTGGTGTTGTAAAATAATTAATTGCACATACGGTTTTGAGTTCAATTTAACTAATTTTATAAAAACGATAAAATAAAGCCGTATATGTACCTACTGCAGATGTCGCCGAACGAAAACTGTCCTTTGCGGCCCGCAGTAGATAGCTTATTTTACAAGGGAAATTCGGTAACCCGAAAATCCCGATTTTTTTGAAATTTTGTGGGTTTGTAGGGGACCTTAGGAGAAGTATCGGGCAATTTTTTATTTTGCCCCAAATTCGGTTTTTCGGGGTGAAAACAGCCCTTGAATGAAGATGAGTGTGAGAAAATCCGTACCGAAGACAAACTGCAGACGCGACCTACTGCATGGGTCCGTATCTGATACGGACCCGGGCGACGTGTGAAAAACATAGTGTTAAGGATACTTAAGTTAGACCAGGTTTACGATACGGACGCGACTCTCTGCTATTTTTGAGATTAAGGTTTGAATACGCGTTTAATGTTTTCGTTCGTTAATTATTCCTTACTGTCGGGAGGGCTCCAAACCTCTCATAGAAGCGGAGAATTTGGAGTTTTCTTCGTGCATCTCAATAGCAATTGACGTATCATAGCAGGCACGTTCTCGCGAGCGAGCGGTACCGTTACCCTGGGGTTTTCCCATAATCCCAGGTGAGGCGTACTTCACGCAAAACACCCCCTCCTTGAGGGGGAGTGGTTGGCGTTGGGCGGTAACCAAGGCCCGAACGTGAATAGGAGTCTTAGCCTCCGACCCAAAACTCACCTCCGTCAAGGGACTCAAAATGCGACCAGGGAAGGAGAAATGCGAGGGCTGACCGGGGCAACGCGCCAACCAGAACACAAAAAAGATTAATAGCAAAAAGTTCAGGCGATCACACAGTCGCTACATTTTTCAATCGATTCTCGACGACGTGTCAGAATTGAACACATAGGGTCCGTACGAGATACGGAGGTGGTCGCCGAGGGGTTAATAATAAATATACAGAGCATTTACTGTAATGGTGCGATTTTCCAATCACTTACAATAATTTCATGTAGATAATCGATTAATTTTGACACAGGTACAAAAACGTAATACTTGAAATAAAAATCTATCCTAAAAATGATGATGTAGTAATTAACTATTGAATATCAAGTTTCACGCAAGCCAGAATCGTGAGTCATAATTTGTCGGAGGGTGGCCGTATCTGTTTGCTCGGAGGAAGCGTTTGCGTGCACGATGGTGGTCAGCCTACGTGTTCGGGTGGTCCAGAGTATGGCAAAGTTTCCGTTTTCCATATAAACAGGTTGCAGTGCCTCTATTCGCAGCTTTAACTCTGCTGTAACTTGGGCACAGGGCAAGCGTTAAAGCGGCATCAGTAATTACCAACGTGTTGGCAAACAGCTACGTCAGATATCCTTGCAGTGATGCCGGGAAACTTCAACAGCTGAACTCGCTTCGGCCGACATTTGACACTTGAATTTCGAATAAATAGTTTCAAGAACGAGTTCTCTTCCAACTAGGTAGATTAGTTACAGACCTCTCTTTTAGTTTTAAAGTTATTCTATAAACGAAACTTGCCAGTTTAATAACCAGAATTTATAACTCAATTCTGGTTACTAAGATTATACAGTTCGAAATTTCACTTTAATATATTGTGGATGTGTTCATCTAACTGTGATAAATTTAAAAACATTATACTTTTTCACTCTTTTATAATAATAAATTAAAATAAATATATAAATAAAATGATAAATAAAACAATAAATTGAAAAGATTAAAATAGTAATTTAAACTAATATGAATTATAATGATAAAAAATCTGATGAAAAGACTAATACAGCCTCTCACCTGAGCCTAATAATCCTCTGGTGTCTAACGCACAAGTCTCCTAAATACATAGATAACCTTACTAACGAGTCCACTAGAAAGCACAGGATGAAACACGCTTTTCTTTTTAATTATCCTTTCCTTATTCTCTTCATTCTATCTCCCCGTTTCCTCTTTTCACAAATAAACCGCAGTAACTTTATTTTTAAACTTAATTATACTTAATGTTTAAAATGTTTTTTTTTCTAGTTGCACAAAAAGTTTTGTCAACATGAACGTGTATCAGTTGAGTGATGTCCTTTGTCAGAGTATTATATTTTGAGTTTTAATTACAGTAAGACCAGTGTTACAGTGAGCAAGGAATTAGATTAGATAAGACATTAAGTAAAAGAAGGCCTTTTTGCAATCAAGGGAATTCCAAATATTCTTGCTCTACAAAACTGTAGAAAATTCTATCACACGCGTCTTATTTGTCAGTATTCGCATCAATCGATTATAATTTGTGCAAATAGTTCACAACTTAGGATTGCATACAACAATTCGTTGATTATTTTATTTTTTCAAAACCTATATCCTTTTTCGCAAGTAAATTCGTAAATTACCAGAAAGATGGTTTAAAATTCGTTAAAAATACTTAGATTATGAAAAATTATATCACAAGTTTCATATTAATATGAAAAGTTATAAAAAAGCTTTAGTTTAAAAAACTTTTCCTTGCACTTATTACAAACTTGTATTTGCAGCGACATGAGGGTTGTTAATTTTTAATTGCTTTTGTTTAAATATTTTGAAAATTCCCTTCTCAGGAAATGATAGCCAAATAACAAATAGATTTTTGTCAGAAATTAGCGATTATAACCTTGAATCTATAAATACCACTGTGTTTTTACTAGCAAGGGAAGTTCAGTAACTCGAAAATGCAGAAAAATTTGGAACATTGCAGAAATGTAATTCAGTTGACGCTAATAACGCAAGCATTTTTTGTTTCGGCAATGAAACGGCCCTAGGGGTGCAAAACACTCCCTAAGAAAAATTGTGATGTTTCATATCGTGAATATTTGCAACACCGTACAAAATATGAAAGAAAAGTTATATTCAAAGTTGTGAAGTTTTCGATGTTCTATATTACGATGGTAAAGAATTTTCAAAAAACATTATTTTTTTCAAAATGTAGAGCCCTACCATTCAAATTATTTTTGAAATTAATTGTTTGAAAAAAATAATGTTATTCGAAAATTCTTTACGACCACAATTTTAATTGCCACACAAGCCAAATTTCTGTTAACTTAATGAGTAACCGTAAAAAAACACGGACTTGTCAAGAAGCTTTACTAAATTGATTAATTAATCCAAGTGAAAACAAGTGATCAGCTTAGTTAGTCTTCGCTAGTTTGTTTTAGCATACCATTCTGTTTGCTACCTTACTTTGCATTATTATAACAATCCTTAAAAGATATATTTGAAATTGAATTACTATAAGTGTTTTCAGACAATATTCCTAATTTTTCTAATTCTTCCTAATTATAGGAAATCGTTCCCTCTATTCCTTCTATCCGACAGATTACATTAGATACATATACCTGGTGTAATTATTAAACAGAATGCGGTTATTACGGGTGGAAAAAAGTAGGCAGTAGTCGCAAGCGCAATGTTTAAAATTGAACAATTCATCGAATAAAAAACTAAAGTTGCTAGAATGTCTGAAGTCGACACGGCGAAACATGGCGAATTAAAGTTTAAACCGGTCACCGCGTCGCTTGTACGTGTAAAGATCCCTCAAGTTTGGCGAACCACTCCGTTTCCGACGTCTCATATATGATAGATGATCGTCCAGCCTTGATCACCGTCACCCTCGCAGTCTCGATGCATTGTTAATGTCGATGGTGGCCCCGTCCTGCCTATTTTCTGCTCACGATGCACCTTCACCTACGCAACGTTGTCCTACAGCGAGAACATTTGTCCGTAGGTTGCGTGGAAGCACAGCTTTCGCGTATAATACACGTGTAGACGAGCGCGACACCGCACCGCGACGTCTTTGTGCTTTCGAAAGCTTGCCCGAGGCTTTTTCCGAAAGAGGGGTGCTCTATGAGATATCGTATTCATCGTTACACCGACCTTTGCTTCCTCTCCAGCCCCTCGTCCTCCTTTCCAGGCACCCACTTCTCCTCCGTTTCACCCCTCGAGGGAGACAGCCAGCGAGCAACAGAGATAAACAGGGGACGGCATGTAAAGGTAAAGTACAACAGACGCGACAGGGTATACGACGACTAGCGAGCAGAAGAAGCAGAGAAAATCGATTGCGAGTGCTACTCGGATAGCGGCTTCTGTATCGTCTGATACTGATGTGTAGTTTGTACAGACGGCTACCTCCTTTAATGAGCGCACACGCTCCGAGAAACTGAATAAAAGATGCGTAGTTAGATTTTTCAGGTAACGCATGAACAAAGATGTACTGTGCTGTTCTTTCTAGTTGTTGATTTTACTATTTCATTAACCGCTTAACACTCGTATTTTTCTCAACTTGACGCGCCAAATAAGATCAATTTTGTTTTCTTTTTAATTAGTTTCTAAGAGTACAGAAATAAGTTTCCCGTTGTTTGTAATGGTGCAACCTACTGTTTTGCTATAATAGAAAGGATAACACAATATGGAAAGTGAGAAAGAACAAGAGAGACGTGGGCATGAACGTCAAAGGGTTGATCTTTTAGAAACATTATTATAAGTTGACATGAGAGAGATTTATATTTTATATTTATAGATATATTTATATGTACACATATATTGCCACATTCTGAAATATTGAAAAGAATAAACTGAAATTTTGTTTGTTTTCGAATATAAGAAGAATCGTTTATTTAACCAACTGCGCATATTATTGCGCATTATCAACTTGAAGTCATGAAAATTTCTATCTATCATAAGTTGACTTATCGACAAAGTTTAATTACCGTCAATAAATCTTTCAAGGGAATGATTGCAAAATTTTCAGAGATGGCGGGAACCTTATCGACTTCGGCACAGATGTATGTTTTAGCGTAATGTTACATTCTTATCGAAAGATACACCGCTTGTGTTTTATTTTCAAATAATTATTCATTTCATTGCATTCTAGTTTCAAATAAAATGTGCTTTTGCACACACCGCTTGTGTTCTATTTTCAAATCGAGCACGAACTTTTGCAATCGTCCAATATTAATACAAATTTATTACAATTTTATGTCAGCTCATCAAAACACGTAAATGATATTATAATCGTGTAAGTTCGTAAGTTAGAAACATTTAATCTCCGTAACGCGAGTTCCTCGTTGACAAAATATATTTTTCACGGGAAAACAGTAAATTATAGGTAGCCGTAAAACCAATGATTGAACGGATAGCTCAACCAAGTGGAGCTCCGTTAGAGGTTTCTGTAGGTGAAATACAGGGAATGACGTTATCCCTCTTTCAACGAGTGTGTTTTCAAACTAGCTCGCATCAAACGCATCTATCATGTCCTCGTAAACGAAGGATTTCACGGGTAGCAACGTCAGTTTCAATGGCAACGAACTCGTGGAAGAGTGTGTCGCCATTCTCACCAATTTCCACGATAGGTGGCTGCTACGATCTTTTTTCTGTCTACCCTTTTTTTTTTTATTGTTGCACCATTTTCAAACGCGATAGAATGAGCTTTTGAGAATGTTCCAGGAGCTTTTCTTCAATTTTATCAAAGATATTTCATTTTTTATCGTACCGATAAGAAAAAAATTGTTGACCATGGTTGCTCGAAATTCTAGACTTCTACTTAACGATTTCCAGCCCGGTTGAAAATGAATCCCGAATCGAAGTTCGTGTAAACTGGTTTTTATTTCTGTGGCGAGATGAACTCTTGAAAGATGAAGCGGAACTGTAAGAGTTTGTTGTGTTGAGCTTGGTAGATGAAACAGAAATATTAACCCTTTACACTCCAAAGGTGCTGTTATGGCGACATACTTAATCACTCTGGAGAACTTAGAAATGTAAAATTCAAGTTTTTCAATATTACTAAAATAATGCAACTTAAATATTAAAAATCCTTTTTCTCCTAACAAATCTTTATATTTTCAAAAGTTTCACTGCAAAAGTACACTGAAACTGCTATCTAATCTTATCAAAAAATGCTTGGAATACAAAGGGTTAATAGATGAAACAGAACTGTTTAAACGGGATGATGTTTGGTGACGCGTACATTTTTTTTAATGATTACTATTCTATACTATAGTCGATTAGTTAACGTGGTGGAGGTGGAACGTATAAAACTATTGGTAATTCAGGGCGTGCTAGCGCCACCCAGGTTACAAACAAACTTTAATGAAACTTGGCGGGGAGAGGCAAAGACCTCGGTTTTTCCCCAAAAATGTGTACGAATGTTCTTCGCCTGTCGTGACGATTTACCTTTCTGAGAATGAGTGATCTTCGGAACCTCGGTCTGACGACCAAATCTGCCTAACGAATTTTAGGATGATAATCGGCCATATCGAGTCTTCACGTTTTACGATTACGACGCAACAAAAAGTATTTGCTATTACAAAATCTTTTCAATCATTAATTATTGTAAATTACTTTTCAAAAATTTCATTTGTGTATCATACCATTGTCATATAATTTAATATTAACCCTTTACAATCGAGTGGCGACTGAGAAGCGACATCAAATAATCGTCACTTGGTAAGTAGTTAACGAAGACAGAGAACAGATCTACGGGCCACCATAAATTTCTTTGCCACAGTGAAATAGAGAATACATTGAATATTTAAATAAAATAGTATACTTTATTCCTACGTTACTTTGAAAAAATTTCAAAGATCCGATTTGCAACCTTTCCTGCAGCAAAATCACCTCTGAGTGCAAAGGGTTAAAAAAATGTGTTTTAATTATTCGAAAATATTTTTTCATTGATATCTACAAAATAATGAATATATTTCTAGAATATATTTATACATTAGTTTCTATTTACTTATATTTATTGCTTCCGGCACTGTACAATAAATATTACACAATGTTATACAATAATACAACGCTCTCGTCTTATAACCAACAATACGTAAACAACAAGTGGATAAATCTCTTCGTTCTAAAGACAATCCTAAGATATTTCCTTCAATTCAAACATCATGACTTATAAGTAGTAATGTGCACAAGCGTTCAGCCACAACATTAATTTTTTATTACGCATATAATAGATATGAATATTAAATTTCATTCAGATTATTTATTTATTTATTAAAAAGGAAATTTTACCATGAAAATTTTACAGCAGTAACTTATAGTAAAATAACCATCGAAGACATTGATATCTCAAAAGAACATTAAGTTTGACTTACTTAAGTTCTAAATTTTAGTGCAGTATAACATGTATAATTCAATTACTGTTGCTCGAATATTTGTTTTAAGGACATGGCGAACACAGATTATTAACGATTTTTCTTAAAATTACCATCTATATAACAGAAATAATAATAATCCGTAATCTAGCTTAGATAGGACCAAGGCCTTGTATGATTTAATTAGGACTTGGAATTCAGCTCCCCAATTCTTAGATGCAATGACTTTTAATATATTTAGTCTTCTGAGGCATTCGGTCTTGAGGTTTTTAAGAAATGGGACCCAGGTATGTTTGCTGTCAAAAATTAGACCAAGGATTTTAGTTGTGTTGGTTATTATAAGTTGGTGTTGGCCTAAGTGCATCTGAAGTTGGTGGTTTTGATTTGTTCTTTCTTTCGAGAAAATGGTAACAGTAGTTTTGTTCTTGGAGAATTTAAAACCAGTTTGTTTAGCAAAATTTTGAAGTTTGTCTAAGCAATCTTGGAGAATTTGTTGGCTGGTATTTAAATTTTTTCCAGTAATGAAAAATGTACAGTCGTCGGCGAATATGGTGTGTTTTACTGGTTTAGGGAACACATCTATGTTATCATTTATGGCCACCAGAAATAGAGTTACACTTACAACTGACCCTTGTGGTACCCCGTTTGCAATTTCTGTTTTCTTGGATAGCTTACCATTAACTCGGACATAGATGGATCTGTCTTTTAGAAAGTTTATTATGAATTGGAGCATGTTTCCGTTTATGTTCCATTGTTTTAATTGTTGTATAACTCGGTGTCTCCAAAGCATATCGTAGGCCTTTTCAATATCTAAACATATTGTTATTAGGTGTTGTTTGTTTAGGAAGGCTTCACAAATATTTGAATCTAGTATAGTTAGGCTGTCTGTTGTAGATCGATGTTGCCTAAAGCCATTTTGATTCTTCTCTAGTAGATTATTACTTTCTAGGTACTATCGCAGACTTTTATTTAGAATCTTTTCAAGCAGTTTGCATAGGCAGCATGTGAGGGCGATAGGTCTGTAGCTGTCAGGCTGGAGCTTATCTTTTCCAGGTTTTGGTATGGGCACTACTATCGCTTCTTGCCACTTGACGGGGAGGACACCGTTCAGCCAAATGCAATTATACATCTCCAACAGGTAATCTAGTCCTTCTTTTGGTAATTGTTGGATGAAAATATTGGGAATGTTATCAGGTCCTGGACTAGAGTTCCTAATAGATTTTAATGCAGATTGCAGTTCTGTGGTCAGAATTTTTGTGTTTAGAGGGTGAGTATTTTCTGGGAGTAGGGTAGCTTCGTGTCTTGAGGTTTCAACAGCCTCTTTAATTTTGAGGAAATTTGGATCGAAATTCTCGTTACTTGAATTTTCCGCATAGCTATTTGCTAATAGGTTTGTTATTTCTTTAGAATCTATAACGAGCGAGTCGTCAGGGCTTTTGATTGCAGTGATTTGAGAGTTCACTTTTTGACCGTTTATTTTATTTAATTTTTTCCACATTGTATCACATGAAGTGTTTTTTGTTGATGAAGAGACATAGTTAATCCACGAGTTCCTTTTGGTTTCTTTAAGAACCTTCCTTGCTCTGGCTCTTGTCCGCTTAAACTCCATTAGATTTGCGTCCGTATTGTGTTTTTTATATCTATTAACAGCGTGTTTCTTTTCCTTTATCGCGTTTTGGCATTCGTCATTCCACTATGGAAGATTATTTTTCTCCGAGTTGCCTGATGTTCTAGGTATGGATTTTGTTGCAGCCTGGATAATTAGCTCTTCGAATTCTTTCAGTATTTGGTTTATTTCCTTACAATTTAAGAGGCTAGGGGTTTGTAATGAGGAGACGTTTTGGGTTATTTTGTAACGGTATAGCGACCAATTGGCTTTTTTAAATTTCCATCTAGGTTGGGTTATAGGGTCGTTTGAATTTGGTTCTCTCAATTCCATAAAAATGGGGAAGTGGTCGCTGTTGTATAATTCGTCAGAAGTTGTGTATTCGATGATATTGAACAGATTAGGGCTACAGAAGGCTAAATCTATTATGCTATAAGAACCATTTGATATGTTGAAGTGG
>NW_017100524.1:906126-908317 GCF_001263275.1 Habropoda laboriosa
ATTTCTGATTTCAATATAATATTCTCAATTATTTTCCCTCTAGTATCTGTGTTTGTGGATCCCCAGATTGCGTTGTGACAGTTGAAATCCCCTTCTAATAGAAAAGGTTTAGGGAGTTGTTGTATAAGATTAATTAACTCAGTTTCTTGAAGTTGATAGTTATTGGGAATGTAAACATTGCAGATGCATATTTCTCGTTGGCTTAAGGTGGTTAATACCGCAACTACCTCGATATTGGTTTTAAGCGGTATTTTTGTATAGTTGGTGCTTTGTTTTAGATAGATTGCAACTCCGCCGCTCGCAATCAGAGCGTTCCTTCTATTTTCTTGAACTATGCTGAAACCTTTAATGTTGATAGTTTCGGTTTCTTTGAAATTGGTTTCCTGCAGACATAGAATGCTTGGTCGGTGATCGTGAAGGAGTTTTTGTAGAAATTCGAACCTTGTTTTAAGGCTATTTACGTTCCATTGTAGAATTTTTGTTTGCATCAAGGATTACTTAAAGTAGTATTTGCACTTAGTTAGTATATTCGTCTTCAGAGCACTGGGGTGTGTCAGAGTTTTCCAAAGGAGCGCGGGAGTATGTTTGGAAGTCGATCTTAGTAGGTTTGACTAGTTTTTTAATAACTCTTGTGAATCGAATCGATAATAGAACGATCTGTAAGGTGAGGGTAAAGTTCTTTCATGAGTTTTGTTAAGGACTTGGCGTCATATGTGTAATCTGCTGCAATCTCTTTAGTGTTGGAGGGTCCCATTGTTTTTTCAATAAAGCTTTTAAATTGCTTAAAATTTAACATTTTGCCAGGTGTTTCGAGTATGTGTTTAATTGGTTGTAACATATCTTCTATGCCTTTTCCACATGTTGTTGTGATATTTGCTTTTTTACTTGGTTGTTTATATTTTGGTTCGTTGTTTAAGATTTCCGGAAGACAAGCTGGTTGTTCTATGGTGTGAATTAGGTTGTTTGTTGTTTCTGTAGTGTGGGTTGAGTTGTCGGTTATTTCAGATCTGGTTCGTTCTTTTGGGTTGGTTGGAATGCCTATGTCCATGGTTTCTATTATTTTGCAACGGGTAGTATTTTCTATAGTAGGTTTTTTGGGGCGTTGATGTTTTTAGTGTTGGATGTGGTTTGAGCTGTTTCAGCTTCTTGGGGATTTGTATCGGCAACTGTTCGTGTGGTGTCAGTAATTCTGGATTGGTTCTCGTTGGTCTTACAGTTTTTCGCTAGGTGTCCTTCTTGTTTGCATATAAAGCGTTTTAATGTCTCTGTTGAGGGATAGATCCAATATGTTGTTTTCTCGCGTTCAATTTTTATGGTGGGTGGAATTTTGTGTATATCGTCTGGGTTAACGTATAATTGGCGGCGGAAGCTAAGTATATGTGTAAACCCTTCTTCTATCATACCTGCTTTTATAAAGGAAACAGCTGATTCTCTTTTCACTTCTATTTTGTCGAAAATTTCTTCAAGTGTTGAATGTGGGATCGTTGGGTATACATTGGACAGTATTATACGTTGGGATTTGTTGATGAGCGGTCTCAAGGATAAGATAGAGTCGTTGATTTTGATGTGTGTATGTTTGTCAGTGAGGCTGTCTGCGATTACCTTGCTCGCTAGGAATACACATATTCTGCCATTTGATATTCGGGATATAAATCTAATATTAGTTGGATTTGTGATTTTGCCTAATGCTTGGGCGTAATCTTTTAATTGTATACCGTCTTTGGCTTCGATTATTATTGCCTGATCCTTTTTGGGAAAACAATCGCTTTGTACTACCTTCGTGTAACTTCGTCGTTGGTGAACGTTGGAATCATTTTTATCGACTTGGTGTACAAGGTTTTCGTGGTTACAGGTCATTTCGGTGAATAGATTGCACCGAAGCAGCGTTGACTTTGATTTAACAGTTTTGATTTGCTACAATTTACTGATATTTACTGAGTTTTTACTTAGGTTTTGCAATTCCACACTTTCTCATAGACACAATGATCGCGGTATAGTCGCGGTATATGGCACTCGCGTTCGCAGCACGCACGGTGATGATAAACACGTCCGTTCACTACCACGGTTCCCGACCGACCCGAAGTTTTCTTTATCGCCGGGTGACAATCCCAAAATCGAAAGAAAGAATACGTTCCTAGCCAACGTAACGTAAGAAGAGAAAGGAAATCCGTTAAGCTTGCTGAACAAAGTT
>NW_017100524.1:908337-925034 GCF_001263275.1 Habropoda laboriosa
CGTTCAGAATAATTGATCGAACTAATTGTATTCCGAGACACCTTTTCGACATCCCCGGTCTAGATCCATTAAGAAATGGAAGAAGTCTTGGTTGCAACGATTATGTCTATGAACCGTGTGGTAATAAGAGAAAGAAAGGCAAGAAAGGGAAGAAGAGGACAAGAAGAGCAGAAGTTGCAGGCACATTGCCAACTAACCAGCCATCCAGTAGACCCAATCTTTTTTAAACGCCCCCGTTCATTCATCGCGGCCAGACAGTCTCACGGTTATAAAGCGCAAATTCTTTTATTTCGCCGTTTCGTTCCGCCTCTGCTCTTATTTTTTGCCACTAACTTCCGCCTCTTCCTCTGGTCGCATCTCTCTTTTGCTTTCTATTCCTGTCTCTTCCCTCCTTCCTCACCGATATTGTTCCCAGTCGCGAGGGCTATTTTATTATCCAATTACTCTCATTTACTTGGCACAAGGTACCGTCGCGTATGAAGGGGGTGCAAAACGTTAGGCACTTAATTAGTAGTCTGCTGACGGATTCGGGTACCACGTTGTCGATTACGACGTGAGAAGAGGAAGAAAAGAATTCAAAGGAGCAAAAAGTGCGTACAGTGAAAAGGCTAAAGGAAATAATGAATTCATCTTGGCGCGCTGATGCTTGCCCTTAAATGAAATTATGTGAATACTTTTCGAAGATAAGATTTTTACGTGTTGTTCAGTAAATTCCGAAATAGTACGTACTTTTTATGTTTTATAGAGAATTTTACTGTTAGTAAGATAATTATGTAGTACATCCGAATAGAGAAAAATTAAAAATTGTTTAATTTTTTGATTGTGGAAAACTAGTGTACATCAATTTAATTAGCTAATATCTTAATCCTTTTTGCAGAATAATAACAAAAACATTTTCAAGAAATTATTTTAAATTCTACATTACCACGACGTATTGATGTTTCAAACATATACGACGATGTTTGTTATGAAGATATGTATTGTACGCAAAAAATAAAAGAACACGATATGAGTGATTTAATTACAGTAAAAAACTTACAATTAGTAAGCAGTTAAATTTTTGTTCTTTTCCCGAAAGAACATACCTTTAAAAATATATATGTGTGTAGGTACTATGAAGAAAATTGTACTGAAGTTGTGCTACGTGCTGTGTGGCAAGTCGCACCATCTTGTCGAAACTACTTGCAATCCAATTCAATATCATCTAATTCAGACCGTAAAAAGTTATTGATCATGCTACGATAGCATTCACCATTCACTCTAAGTGCATTTCTAGTCTCACTTTCGAAAAAATACGATCCAATCACACCTCCAGTTCACAAAAAGCTCTAAACTGACTTTGCTTGGATGAGTTAGTTTTTCTTTAATAACATGGAGATGCTGTGCGCCCCAGATTCAACAATTTTGCTTATTAACATATCCATTGAGATGGAAATGGGCTTCATCGCATAAAACAGTTTGCTTGCAGAAAGCAGCATCAACTGGTAACACCCATTTGACAAGTGTACAGCGCTGCAAATAACCTTCTACCTTGGGTTCTTGTGTTAATTGAATTTTGTAAGCGTGTAAATGCAGATCTCTGGTCAAAATTCGTTGTATAGAGCTGTATAAAACGTTTAGCTGCTGTGAACGGTAGCGAATTGATGTGCCTGGATTGCTTTCAGCACTTTCGCTCACTGCAACATTTTCAGTTGAACGATCATTACGAGGTCGTGGAGGCACAGGTTTATTACTAACTGGACCACTGTTTTTGAATATTTTAATTAAGTTACGAATAGCGTTATCCCAGGGGAAATATTTTCTTTCAAAAAATTCGCGAGATTTCTCTTTGTTTGTGTAATTGATCGATTATTTTTATAATAAATTTGTACGATACACGTGCATTGTTGAATCGTGTATCACTCCATTTCGAATTGTCCACATTTGTAGATGTAAACTTACAAAAATCAAGGCGGTACGCGTGACACAACAAAAATGTCATACGATTCAAATCTTGCAGTTCCTGTTCGATTACTCTGTACCCTAAAGTTCTCAAACAGTGTAAAAATTATAATGACAAAAAATTCCGAAGATGTCACAACTTGTGCTTAACATTAAAACGTCAAAGTACCTGGCTCGGTTTCTGTCTCTTTATTTTTCTTGCTCGTTTGAAGATTCAACTTATGAGTGGAAAGACACTGGATGAAAAAGACGCTTTACACACTTGTTAATGCCTGTGGTTGTGGCGATGAACTTTCGAGCTTCGTGGATGTTTGCACGATGTTGTGCCGTCTAGATACTGGTTCGAAGGACCACCCAAATGATTGGGACTTGTAAAAACTGATCTATGGTATCGCGTGATGTGAGCTGGTTGCTCCTTGGTTCTCCTTGTTCGTGGTGGTTGAACGACTACTCGACGACTCACTCTCCGACGTCGCGTCTCGGACGTCCGTGAGAGGGATTTTTGTTGGGACATTGTTGGGAAATTGCATTTGCCAATCAGCGTGTCTAATATCGTCTTTACCGCCCTTCCAGTGCGCCCTTAGCGCGCTGTCACCTTGGAAGATTGGGAGACGGTCGCGAGGGGTGGACGGAAGTTCCCAAAAATCTGGAATTTCCTCCGGGTGACTAATCGAAATTCGTGATTTATAGTATGTTCGTAGGCTATTGAGGGACACAAATTACTAAAAATCTAGCAAAGCAATTCTAGTGACCCTCGGAGGAGGCAATGAGACCCGTGCAAGCAATAAACGAAAATCCTGAACTCAAAAATAACCGTTCCCGGTCGATCGTGCCATAAACCGTTTCTACAGAAAACCTAACAACACTACCGGCCAAAACTTTGGATTCACCTCCCACTTTTCATCAATATTAAATCTGCTGCTAATTTTTGATAGATTTGACGTTTATCTCAATTCTACTTTTACTAATTTATCTCATATCAATTGATTCAAATGACAAAAAAATTCTCAAAGTCGCTGACTTTTTTCCGGAAATTTTTGTGTAAATTGTAATGCTCAGTGATTCCAAACTTTTGGCCGGTAGTGTATACTGTTCGAAATTCAGTATATTTCATATGTATATCCATTATTCATTGTGGGTGGTTTCCCTTATTCTTTTGTTACGTATTTCATGCACCAAAAGGGTCCTCTGTATACGAACTCCTTTTTATCCACTCTTGAAACCGTCTTAATGTGTACATATGTACATATGTATACAACTGTTGCTTGCCAAAGAATACCGTTTATTGAATTATCTACTTGCTTTCGCGACTTATTCCAGCAACACAAAGCTGTCTTCCACTATCCTGCACTTCGAAGAATGTATGTTAATGCCCGTGATTGTTGCAACATCAACTTTCGAGCTTGGTTTTTACTTGCACGTGGTGTGCCAACTTTATTTCAAAACCTTCTCGAAGGACCACCCAATTATACTGGGACTAGTGAAGTGGTCACAATTTGAGCTGATTGCTCCTTGGTGTTTGTTGGACGAATGAATATCGACGTCGTCCCTCGGACGTCTGTGGGAGAGTTTTTCGTTAGAACACGCTGATTGGTTAAATAGTTAACAATTACATTTACCAATCAGGGTGTCTAACAGCGTCTTCACCGCCCTTCCACTGCGCCCTTAGCGCGCTGTCACCTTGGAAGGGTGGGAGACGGCCGCGTGAGGTGGGCGGAAAGTCCCAAAATTTCCTCCGGGTGACTCATCGGCAAGCGTACCGTTACAGGTAGATGTGCCGTTCGGAAATTCGTGGTTTATGGCATGTTCTTAGGCTATTGAGCGCGAGGGACAGAAATTACTAAAAATCCAACAAGCAATTCTGGTGATTAGACATGTACAAGCAGTAAACGAAATCCTGAACTCAAAAATAACCGTTGCCGTTCGATCGTGCGATAAACCGTGCCTGTGAAGACTGAACAATGTATGACGGGATTTATTCAGAATGAATTTTTTTGGTGCAGTCATTCGTAATCACCGTTTTCCTAAATTGTAAACGATAAAAGAAATTCATTGTTTGACAAGCATGAACGCAATCATTTCACATGTTTCCAATATTTTTTGGTATACGTACAAAATATTATAACACGTCTATTTATTATTTTATAATTTCGAAAAACATATGGCCATTTAGATGAAGGAATTTTCGATTAGAGGAACACGTTTGTTTGCATAGTGATTATTTTATATTTCGAAACGAATAACACAAGTGTGGCGGTGAGGTTATGGCAGGAGGAAAGAGAAACAGAGGATAGGCTGAAAAGGAAAGGTTGTGCGTTTCGTCCTGAGCTTGGGCTTTGCAGTTTGTGAACTCGTCAGTAAAGAATTATAAACAGCATGCTTGAAAACCGAACATTTTTTATAATTGAACGCACAGAGATAAGTACCGCAACACTACACTAATGTGCGCATGATTAACATTTTTCGTTCTTTTATAACATTTCATCTAGACAGTAATTTTTACAAGGCTTTTAAACAGTACTTTCTCATAAAAATAAATAGGCTATTTCCTGCAATAGTTGCTTTTAATTGATTTATTCAATCAAATTATTTTGTATTTAGATGAAAAATTTGTGTTGATTACACTTGTAAGCTTCCATTACATTCGTCTCCAATAATTGCGTTAATCACTATATAGCAACAATGTCATTTCCATGAAAACAATTTTATGTAATAATGTCGATGTGTGTACACAGAAATACTGTCACGTTGAAAAATAAATCTGTAATTGATTACGTGTTCCAATA
The DNA here is from genome assembly GCF_001263275.1 of Habropoda laboriosa. Lineage (NCBI taxonomy): Eukaryota > Metazoa > Arthropoda > Insecta > Hymenoptera > Apidae > Habropoda > Habropoda laboriosa. The sequence continues at coordinate 913,065 of NW_017100524.1, forward strand.
TTTATATTTCCGGATCTGTTCAGCAATTATCTTTATCCATCATTGTTTTTTATTCTTTTATTAATGAATTTAATATTGATAACTTGTATGCAATTATTTTGTCATATGAAAATTTTGTAAAGTACTTTAAATAGAACTTCGAAAATGAAGAAAATCTAAAATTTGTGTTATCGTTATTCGATTATTATTATTGTTTGTCGGTTATTTATGTATTTAAATGTTAATATATTTACAACTACATAGATTGCGAGTGGTGATTGATCGAGGGCTGCGTGCAAAATTAGAAAATTTAGTAAAATTAATTACTAATTTTTAGTAAAATTTAAAGGAGAAGTATTTGAAATCATATTTTGCTCAGTTTTGGTTGCGTGGTATATGTAAGAAAACAAACGGATGACAAGACGAGTGAAGAAAAGTAAGACGTACAAAAATTGTGTCGAAAAATAGTCTTCTAGAGTTTTCTAATAAACATTCCTAAGTACAAATTTTGGGTGCTTAGCTGGGTTGGTGGCCATCTACCGGTTCACATAGAAGATAACGAGACGGCGCTGCGTGTGCGCGCCGACACGAAGGAAAGAGAAAGTGAGAGAAAGAAGAAGAAGAAGAAAAGGGATATCGCATGTCATGATGATGTCGCTCAATGTTTTGTGTACGAGCAAGATGGAGAATGACGGATTTCGAAAGAGAAAGAAGAAGACGAACATTCAAGGACGAATGTCACGCAGGATGGCGTGAATTGGAAACTTTTCCGACTAATAGAGGAACGAACGAGCATCAAGACCTAGAGAGAGCTGCAGTGACAGCTAGGGGTAGCAAAAACGAGAAAACACAACCTATTACCACCGATGGTCATAGATACATTGATAGTAAAACATTGATGTTCATGACATCGATATTGGGTGGGGGGGTCAATGAATTCCATTTAAATTTTCATTTTAGAGTTTAGTTTGTTCAATATATTTTTTGTCAGGATATTTTAAATATTAGCAGGGATACTAAGGTTTTTAAGGATTTGAAAATTTTAATGGACAAACTTTACTTTAGGAGACCAAAAATTATTGACTAAACAGTTGCCACATTTTAAATAGGAACTCATTGATAATCTTCACTTGTTTTTACATTGGCTTGAATGTTTATATCGTTTAAATCGAAATAAGCCACCAAATTGATAAATCTGAAGTTGCCGATATACGTCACGGAAACCATTGAAAGAAACATTGATTGATCGATGTATCGACAGGAAACGTCGATGTTTTCAAAATATCGATACATCGTTGCCATCCCTAGTGACAGCATTTGCAATGACGCACGGCTGACAGGCACAACGCACGCGACTCCGAAAATCCCGAGTTCGAGTCCCCATCGTCTTGTGTCCTCCTTTTTCCTCGATTGCTGCAAAAATAAAAAGTTAATTAAAAAATCGTAAAAAAAAAATTGAAAATCATAATTTCTTGTTTGAAACAATAGATTGCCGTTCAAATAATTGAAATGGCAGGGGTCATTATGAATGATGATTGTTCGGGTCGCGTAATGTTCGATGCTTAATTGCCGAACCGGTACGCGAGTTTAATCACACCTTGATTTATTCCGTGTGAAATGCTAAGAACTAGTTTTATTTGCAACAGAGTGATACTTGAGGTGATGTCGCCACGAGACTATCAAAATACTAATTTTCGTAAGACCAACTGCCAAGACTTCCAAAAAAGGACGCGCTTCTGCCTTGTTTCCTTAGTTTTATCCGCTCGGCCAGTTGCTTGGTGGCCGATTTCTTCTGGGGGTTGTAGGTGCTGACTCCTCATTGGAGGAGGTTGTTTAGGTGGGACGTAGCTCTTTCCAAGGGAAGGGGATTGTTGCTTAACATTAGGAAACCCCCAATTTTGGGTTTTTCCCAGGGGTTGCCGCGTGACTTTCCACCGCGCGAGAGGACCGGTACCTCGGTCTGACGGCCAAGTGTAATTAAACAAGTTTATGACGATAATCCGCCAGACCGAGGGTTCCTCGCGATTTCTTGCGAGGCAACAATGATCTTGAGTGACCTTTAACCATAGCATGCTGGAATCACTACAACAGCAATCACGATGCAGCCATAAAAAAAAATAGAGATGAGCTTGAAATCTCCTCTACACTTTCACCAACGTAAAAAGTATTCACATCACATTGTTCCCCACTATATCATGCAAATTTTGTGTATAATGTATTTTAATATTATTACAAATAACAAAAATATTCTAGGTAGATAAAATGTTTGCCCCACCTTATATATTAACTTTAGCCAGGAATCAAAATGGCACAACGTTAACTTTTAGGTTATTGGACTCGTCCCATCACCGGTGTGATAAAAGATAGATGTTACTATACAAACAAACGTCAATGATCTTGGCCCAACTTTTTTTATTGTCACCAGATGCATGTCCTTTGTTAGGTTTTCGGTAGAAACAGTTTATGGCACGATCGACCGGGAACGGTTATTTTTGAGTTCAGGATTTTCGTTTATTGCTTGCAGATATTCTAGGTAGATAAAATGTTTGCCCCACTTTATATATTAACTTTAGCCAGGAATCAAAATGGCACAACGTTAACTTTTAAGTTATTGGACTCGTCCCATCACCGGTGTGATAAAAGATAGATGTTACTATACAAACAAACATCAATGATCTTGGCCCAACTTTTTTTATTGTCACCAGATGCATCTCCTTTGTTAGGTTTTCGGTAGAAACGGTTTATGGCACGATCGACCGGGAACGGTTATTTTTGAGTTGAGGATTTTCGTTTATTGCTTGCACGGGTCTCATTGCCTCCTGCGAGGGTCACTAGAATTGCTTTGCTAGATTTTTAGCAATTTGCGTCCCTCGCGCTCAATAGCCTACGAACATACCATAAACCACGAATTTCCGAACGGTACATCTGTATGTAAAGATTTTTGGGACTTTCCGCCCACCCCTCGCGACCGTCTCCCACCCTTCCAAGGTGACAAAGCGCTAAGGGCGCACTGGAAGGGAGGTGAAGATGATACTAGACAGTCCGAGACGCGACGTCGTGAGTGAGTCGTGAAGTAGTCGTTCAACCACCACGAACAAGGAGAACCAAGGTGGAACCAGCTCACATCACGCGTTAGACATAGATCAGTTTTTTACAAGTCCCAATCATTTGGGTGGTCCTTCGAACCAGTATCTAGACGGCACAACATCATGCAAACATCTACAAGGCTCGAAAGTTCATCGCCACAACCACGGGCAATAACATCCTTTGTTATACATATTTAATTGAGTAATGTATGTGTAAATAACGCGGGAAATATATACGCTTATTTTTCTCCTTTATCTATTCTGAAGCGGCCCACACGTGATCAATAATATTTATCAATCCAGTTTCACAATAATATTTTCGATCCGCTTCAATACTTTTTGCAATCGTATATGATTCATTCGTACATGCGATTAATATTGACAATATTTGTTGCTGCTCGTATACAGGCACCATGACGACACCAAAAAAACAGGCAAACGTAAATTGCGTGCGTTGACTATGTCAAACGGAATCCTATACCGAAAACCGCGCATTTGAATGCATGCAATGATTCATCTTCCCTTTAGTTATTTATTTATACCTTAAATTCATAATAGCCAAAGCACTCTGCTGAATTGCAAAAGGAGTTTTGTTTATTACTTTTACGATATCTTGTTCTGATTTTCTATCTACCGCAACTGTTCACTTTATATTTCAATTAATTTTAAGAAAATAATTTTCAAACTACATGCATAATGGTAGACGTCATATAATGAAGAAACAAATGAAAAATGAAAGTTCAAGAAGCACTTAATTAAAATAGTTCTATTCCACGATCGTCAATACCTAACCATAAAATTCTTTCCGTAATTTTCTGTACAACGGGCATCGCAAACCCTAATTACAACCTACTTGCCTTAATATCAGGCACTGTGCCCCTTTTTGGCGTTCGCTAACGAAAGCCTCCCCACTAGCGCACCACCTCTCCACAAATTCCTAGAAGGTTGGTTAAAAGTAAACCAGTCAATGTCAATTTCTATTTCCCACTCTTATCAATCATTTCTCTACTTTGACTTTCGGAAGATTATAAAATTACATTCCAAAAGTTAAGAAAGACAATTATCGACCTGTGTTTTACAGTGATGTCTAAAACTTGAATCGAGTCCACCACAGCCGCAATCTACATTTAACGGTTCAAGAGTTAATCATGATTATCTGACGAACAGATCGATTCAGGATTATCTCCACTTATCGTCAATCTCTCTACTAAACATTCACATTAGAAGCACTCCATTAATTTGACGTGCAGCGTACCGAAAACATCATTGTGTTTTGTTACCGTTGTGGTGTATCGGTACCGAGATGATGTTTAGCGACGCGTACATTTTTTGAACGATTTCCATTCGTTGATTAATCGAAGTGGAGGTAAAACGAGTAAAATGATTGGTAGACTTTCTCATATTTTACGATTGCAACGCGACAATATGCACCATGTTTACTGTTTCTCTAATATTAAGTACCGGAAAATATTCGTGCAGACTTACAGTCTGTTTAGTAAGAGCGTTGAAACGATATCTAAGGAATGAATAACTATTTTTTAATAATTCCAAACTTATTTTCAAGTATACATATAACGTTACATTGCAATTACCTAATATTGTGTAAAATCACCATTATTTTGTAATATGGCCTCACAACGTTTTGGCATACTTTTCACCAGATATCTTACTTATCTGACGGCTTAGTTGTTTTACATAGCCTTTCTACGAAGCTTTATCTTCATAATAGCCCATACATTTTCGATTGCGTTTGCATCTGGCCACTGTGAAGGCCACTTCAAGACGTTGATACCATTTTCTGTTTTCCAGCCCGTACACAGACGACTTTGGTGTTTCGGATCGTTATCCTCTTGTAGCGCCCAGGACGTTTTATCTTGACCAAACCACACTCTAGCAGATTTTAATAAACATGTTTCGTATATTTTTCCCATCTTTTTCGCATCCAACGTGTTGGTGGAGAGAAACAGATTTCCAAATCCCAGAGAACAAAAGCATCCCCAAACATGCACTTTCATTGGATTGTTACTGTTGCTCCCCGTTTTTTGCTTCTTCCTTCAAAATCATCGACATTTTTCGTTATCTTATACCAATGCACCCACTTTCTTACAAATTCCACCGACTTTTGCATATACCGAGTCGCAGCTGAAACTTAATTTTGGCTCTTTCGGGTGAGTGCAAAGAAACCCTACATCGAGCGTATGCAGTACTCATCTTAAACCTAAACCGATTATATGTTTACTGTTTCTCTAATATTAAGTACCGGAAAATATTCGTGCGGACTTACAGTCTGTTTAGTAAGAGCGTTGAAACGATATCTAAGGAATGAATAACTATTTTTTAATAATTCAAAACTTATTTTCAAGTATACATATAACGTTACATTGCAATTACCTAATATTGTGTAAAATCACCATTATTTTGTAATATGGTCTCACAACGTTTTGGCATACTTTTCACCAGGTTTCTGAATATTCCCTTGGTAAAGATCTCCATATCTTACTTATCTGACGGCTTAGTTGTTTTACATAGCCTTTCTACGAAGCTTTATCTTCATAATAGCCCATACATTTTCGATTGCGTTTGCATCTGGCCACTGTGAAGGCCACTTCAAGACGTTGATACCATTTTCTGTTTTCCAGCCCGTACACAGACGACTTTGGTGTTTCGGATCGTTATCCTCTTGTAGCGCCCAGGACGTTTTATCTTGACCAAACCACACTCTAGCAGATTTTAATAAACATGTTTCGTATATTTTTCCCATCTTTTTCGCATCCAACGTGTTGGTGGAGAGAAACAGATTTCCAAATCCCAGAGAACAAAAGCATCCCCAAACATGCACTTTCATTGGATTGTTACTGTTGCTCCCCGTTTTTTGCTTCTTCCTTCAAAATCATCGACATTTTTCGTTATCTTATACCAATGCACCCACTTTCTTACAAATTCCACCGACTTTTGCATATACCGAGTCGCAGCTGAAACTTAATTTTGGCTCTTTCGGGTGAGTGCAAAGAAACCCTACATCGAGCGTATGCAGTACTCATCTTAAACCTAAACCGATTACATACTGCGACAAACAAAGCGATACTGTTTCATTTAGAGTAACGCAATATAGTTTATCCCCACCTAGTCCAGATTTTTAGGCCCTTATCGCTCTCCATGACATATAGACAAAGAAATCGTTCCAACGCTCTTATTGAACAGACTGTATAGCAGAAAGTTTAAGTAATCTAAAATTCCTTGAAACACAATTTTATTTAACAAAGTAATCATCACTTGTTCCTATAACTCTTTTACAACGCTCTATAAATTTACACATTCCGTTAGTATAAAAATCTTGAGTTTTACTTGCAAAATGGTATCAACTGCTGTTTTGATCTTGACATCGTTCTTAAAGTGCTTATTTACAAAAAAAATTTGACTTAGACAAAAATAAATAATAGTCATAAGGAGATAGGTCTGGGCTATAAGGAAGACGTGGTAAAACTTCCCATCTGATATCCTTTATTTTTTGACGAGTTAGGAAAACAACGTAAGCCCGTGCGTTGTCGTGCAAAAACAGTAAGTACTGTGTAGAGCTCAGGAGTTTGCCCCTAGAAGGAAAGCGGGTGTGACTGGGTCATATTCCCATAAGCGCACCTTCTGTAACATAATTATAAAAATAGAGCTCATGTATTGTCATTATTGGCATTATAACATCGTTATAACATCCACGAACCGGATCATTTGAAATTGCGTGACGAAATGCTCTTGCCCCTGTGCCGTCCTGGGGGCAAACTCCTGAGCTGCGCACGGTACATACATCCTTCTTGTTAACAAGTTTTAGTGATTGTTTTAGTGATCAACAAAATAGATAAAACTTTTCACTGATACCAACCTTGTATTAGGTAGTAACATATGAATAATGTTATCATAACATATGAATGATAATATTAGGTCCGATTCTGTTGTATCAATATTTTAAACCTTATTTTCTCGGTAAATATTTGTCTTTGAAGATGTTTTAAAATGACAACTTCAAGAGTAAACTTTCTTTTATCAGAATCAGTCTTTATTTGTTTTGTTTACGTTGCTAATCTTGCTTTTATTCGTCTTGCTTTCAAACATGAATCAGCGTGATTTTCGCGTACTTTTTTTATAGGAGTGGAAAAGTGGTCATAACGCAGCAGCAGCTGCTCGAAACATAAATGCTGCTTTCGGGAATGATACAGTTGACGAACGTACAGTGCGTCGATGGTCCCAAAAATTCGAAGCCGGAGATGAAAGCCTCGTTATTGAAGCACGCGGAAGACCAGAGCCGTCCATTAACGACGATCAGTTGCAGATTTCTATTGAAGCAAATACGCGACAAACAGTTAGAGACTTGGCACAAGAATTCAGTGTAAGTCCCATGACAATTTCACGTCACCTGAAATCGATTGGGAAAGTGAAAAAACTGGACAAGTGGGTACCACATGAACTTAACGAACGGCAGAAGCTCCAACGTCAAGACATACGCAATTCGCTGCTAATCCGAAATGGTAGGGACCCGTTTTTGGATCGCATTGTCACTTGTGATGAAAAGTGGATACTGTATGACAATAGACGACGTTCTGCCCAATGGTTGGATGCAGATGAATCCCCACGACATATGCCAAAGCCAGCCTTGCATCCAAGGAAGATAATGATCACACTATGGTGGTCAATGGCTGGGGGAATTCACTATAATTTCTTAAGGACGGGTGAAACAATTAATGCGGAGAAATATTGTGCCGAAATTGAAGCAATGCACCAGAAATTGCGAGTAAAACAACCGGCATTGGCCAACCGAAAGGGCCCAATTGTGCTTCATGATAATGCTCGACCGCATATTTCACAGATAACGGTGCAAAACCTGAATACCTTAAAATATGAAACTCTGCCTCATTCACCATATTTACCTGACCTGTCGCTTACTGATTATCATTTTTTCAAACATTTAAATCATTTCCTCAACGAGAAAACGTTTATGAATCAAGAGACTGTCGAAAATGCCTTTAAACAATTAATTGTCACCAAACCTCCGAATTTTTATAAAAATGGAATTCAAAAACTTTTAACTAATTTGAAAAAATGTGTGGAATCTAATGGTTCCTATTTTGACTAATAAAATTTAATATTAAAGAAATTATGATCATTTAAACTTACCGCTAAAAATCGGACATTTCATATGTTACGACCTAATACATTAAATTTTCCTACTATTACAAGAAATTCGGTTTAAGTTTATCACTAACAGAAAAACCGCACGAAGTTTTTCCGCTGCTTAATATTTGTCTCTAAAATTCTCGTTGTGCTTTTGTTTTATTAAATTCTTGTATCAAATTTTCTCAAGTAAAACTTCATTAGATTCAGTTGCAGGATTTTCAGAGCTTGTGTCCCTTAAGGGATTATATTAAATTTAAATGATACCTCAGAACGGAATGCAGTTACGTTGCACGCGCGTGTCCTACCGCTGCGTTCCAAATACAACTATATCAACAAGCTTTGCACGTGGCATTATTGTACTGCCTCTCGTCCTGGCTACTTGCATGGATCATGGTTACGGAGTAGACGTGACCCATTTATTATTTACCACGAGTACGGATTCGCACGATACACAACGCTACGTTAACAGCAACAAACAATGGAATTTACTGACAGAAACAATCGTTAATCTACGAATATACACTCCCGTTTATAAGTATTAGGACACTTATTGAACGTGAAAGAAATCTAAAAAGTCATTACAAAATTATTAGGGCCCTGAAAATTTGCAGTACAACGAGTACATACGATAAAATTTCTAAAAATTTGCCGCCATGAAAATAAGATCCTAATAGTATGTCATTGATTATGTCACACGAAACATTGTTGCGAAATTGAGGTTAAAAATGAGTTTTGTTGTAGGTCGTTGAACTTATCTCTATAACCGCTTTCATATATGTAATACACAAAAAAGTTAGGTATCAATTGCGAAAACCATTGCAAATTTAAAAAATTTATTCAAGCCATTGTATTGCGTATAAAAAATAATTAAACTTTGTCCTCTGCTATTTTTCTTACAAAGCTACCACTTACGAGAAACTAATACTTGGAAACTAATTGGAAACTAATAGCATGAACACTCTGTATATTTTTACTGATGTATGATACTAACTTTACCAAGGAAATGTTATTTAAATCATGTAATACTTTCTATCTGAACATAATAGGTGTCTTAATACTTATGAACGGCAGTGCATGCTTAATTGCAACGTGTTGGAACTGACCGTGTAGTTAAGACTGATAAATCATTTTTATATCAACGCTTGACTTGTATTAGATCGTGTAATATGAAATGTCAAATTGAAATTTCACGTTTGTTTTGATTGGCACCTAAGATGAACCGTTAGATACCTTAATAGTAACTTAACAAGAATTGTGTGAAGTTAACACAAAAAAACTCACAACTTTTCACCACTCGACTAATCACATGAACGATTAAATTGCGAATGAAATCCTACATTTCATATTAAACGATCTAATACAACCGGTATGCTGATGTAATTATTTCACGGTTCGCCAACCACTCCTTTGAAGCATGTCACTTCCTCGTTATCGAGCAAAAATTCGCATTCGGAAGAAATGCAAGATAGAAATCGTTTTTATGCACCTGTAATCACATGATGTTTACGTACGAGCTGTTCCACGTTAAATCGCTCAAAATTACGGTCTTGACCGTCGACATTTTTCAAACTGACAGTATTAGTTGGTAGTCTCGAGCAACTAAACCATACAAAATTTGACTTTCTATCTCGAACGCTCTTCGTGATGTTTAGAATTCTTAAAGATTGAACAAAATGAAACAACACGTCACCATTCCAACCGCAATATGTAGTTGGGTTCCATTTTAAAACTGAAGGCCCTTTTCACATAGGCACACCACCGTAGAAAATCAAATTCTACTTTGAAACTGTTTCGAATGTAACAAATAACGTGTTGCACTAGTCTTTAGAAGACTCGAACTGAACTCATGATGGTTATATTACGAAAAAAAGAGCGTACAATGTTCGTGACAAAAGAATATGCAACAAAAGAAGTATAGCAAAAGATCGTCGAAGTCATTTACTACTTACATACATTGTTAGGTTTTCTGTAGAAACGGTTTATGGCGCGATCGACCGGGAACGGTTATTTTTGAGTTGAGGATTTTCGTTTATTGCTTGCACGGGTCTAATTGCCTCCTCCGAGGGTCACTAGAATTTCTTTGCTAGATTTTTAGTAATTTGTGTCCCTCGCGCTCAATAGCCTGCGACCATACCATAAACCACGAATTTCCGAACGGCACATCTATATGTAACGGTCCGCTTGCCGATTAGTCACCCGGAGGAAATTCCAGATTTTTGGGACTTTCCGTCCACCCCTCGCGACCGTCTCCCAACCTTCCAAGGTGACAGCGCGCTAAGGGCGTACTGGAAGGGCGGTAAAGACGATATTAGACACGCTGATTGGCAAATGCAATCGTTAACCATTAACCATGGACGTCCGAGACGCGACGTCGAGCAGTCGTTCAACCACCACGAACAAGGAGAACCAAGGTGGAACCAGCTCACATCACGCGTTAGACATAGATCAGTTTTTTACAAGTCCCAATCATTTGGGTGGTCCTTCGAACCAGTATCTAGACGGCACAACATCGTGCAAACATCCACAAAGCTCGAAAGTTCATCGCCACAACCACGGGCATTAACATACATACTTACTGTATACATATATTGGATCAAATTGACTCATAAATTCTATAAGGGCATGAAAAATATAATTAGTTTCCATTTAAAAAATCGTATAATTTTTGTTCTTTTTTGTAAAGATTATTAATGTTTATTAGATATTTAAAAATATGAAAACATTTCAGTGCAAATGATACATTTAATAACAGAGGAAAAAGGATTTGTGGCTTGATTTTGTGTCAAATTGTCCCAATTTCCGTATAACGGTTAAGCTTGCTTTTACGGGCATACAATTAAAAATCATAACACGTTATAAATTTTGAAAAAACCCTTTTCCATTGCACCAGATTATGCCCCCCTCGAAACCATTCAATTCCTCTCTGAACCAGTTTTCATACAGCGGGTAGATTACGAGTAATTCGCATTTATAGATTAAATTGGACATCCTGAATATGTAGTAGACACCAGCCGTTTGTAAAACTCATGCAAAGTTAACATATTATCTTTAAAAAAAATATTCGTTTAATTTTGGTTAATCGTAAAATAATACATTCAGATTTTATTCCATTCAAATTTGACAAAAGAAAAATATTTGTATATCCATCTCAAACGTTCAATAGGAATTGTAATTTCCTTGGTTTAAAGGAAAAATTAGTGATTGTAAATAACTTTGCTGCATCGATACTCAGACAGCCATAAATAATTAGATAATAGAAGATAATAAAAGATGTCCCACTAAATATTAATTATTATATGCTTTTTCTTGTGGATTGCAAAGAGTTTCATGTATGAATACTTTTTCCTCACCGATTTCTTTCCTTAGCTCTACTCTATAGGTTGTACCTAATATTTACTTAATTCTGAATGAAATGTACGTCATTTGTAAGCTGAATTAATTTACCAAATTGTTCAAAATTTTTAAAATTGTTTAAATTTAATTTACCAAATTGGATTGTTAAAATAATATTATCTGGACAAAATTGTTATCGTGTGAACTCCTATCGCGATGTAGTAAAACTGTTTTCAGGTGTTGCATGTATACCTAGCCATACTGACATCGCTTATTGTTGCCTCGCAAGAAATCGTGAGGAACCCGCGGTTTGGCGGATTATCGTCATAAACTTGTTCAATTACATTTGGCCGCCAGACCGAGGTACCGGTCCTCTCGCGCGTACCGTACCCCCCGTGGAGAGGTCACT